>NC_045435.1:172152472-172167238 GCF_002776525.5 Piliocolobus tephrosceles | reverse complement strand
TGTGTGTGTGTGTGTGTGTGTGTGTGTGTGTGTGTGTGTGTGTGTGTGTAGAGACGAGGTCTCACTATGTTGCCTAGGCTGGTCTTCTACTATGTTGCCTAGGTTTAAGCAATCTTCTCACCTCAGCCTCCCAAAGTGCTGGAATTATAGGCATGAGCCATCATATCCCGCCAAATTCTTATTTTCACTTTCCATCTCAAAATAGCCTATCTTCTCCTTACCAGTCTTGAATCTTACCTTTGTACTTCCAAAGTCTTGAGCCCTCTGGGAAATAGGCGAGGGGGAAACAAAGGGACCATTTGAAGTATTGGCTTTGAGAAAGCCTCCTTTAATAATGAAGCAAAATCACCAGACAGGTCTTTCCATTAAGGGTGAAGTGTGGTTTTAGAGTTAGGGTATTTGGGCCTGTGTTGGGAGGCTCTGTATTCAGACATACTGTAGAGTGGAGAGATGGAGTAACTGAGCACCTCCCATCCCTGGCCTCTCTGGTTATTGTCAAAGAATGGATAACTCTGGAAAGAGAGACCCATGACAGCAAAGCAAAGAACACTTCAAATGCTAAAAATGGAGTCTGCTTTTTGTTTTCACTTATTTTCAAAACAAATTTCTCAAAACCTAGGAGGGGCGATTAGCTGGAAAAAATGTCTCTGAGCAGCAGATGCAGTGCCAGATACTGATGCTGATTCAGGGCTAAGTGATGCATCCACACCAAGCACATACCAAATTTTCACATGCCTTTCTGAGTGTCATTCACCTTTTGTAGAAAGCAGTGTGAATGATCCCTCTAAACTTGGGGATAACATAAGAATAGTTTTAAATTTAAATGGAATGTTTTCTGAGGTTACTACATTCTCTACTACACAAGATGGAATTCATGGATTAAAAATTCACCCGATTTTTTTACATAATGTACACATCATTGAATAAAGTAATTAAAACCTGCTTCTATGAAATTACATCATTGAATATTTTTCCAGTGGTAGTCAATTCTCAACTTATTTCTTCTTTTAACTGATTTTTAATTTTTTATTTTTTTAAAAAACAGTGCTGTGATTTTTTTTAAAAAAGTGATGGGATTACAGGTGTGAGCCACTATACCTAGCCTATTTCTTCTTTTAAAACATTTATTTTTACTCCTATTAATACAAAGTAGCATTATATGCTAGCTGCCAGACTTCATTTTTAACTATTCATACTTCTTCTTTTTCATTAAATAGATAGGAAAAGTTCACAATAAAAGTTCTAAAAACAGCTAGGTGTGGTAGCATGTGCCTATAGTCCCAGCTACTCAGAGGCTGAGGCGGGAGGATCGCTTGAGCCCAGGAGTCCAAGGCTGCAGTGAGCTGTGACTGTACCACTGTACTCCAGCTTGGTGACCAAGTGAGACCCTATTTCTTAAAAAAAAAAAGGAAAAAACTTCTTCCATTCCCATCCATCCTCTTATATATCTTTTTATATAAAGATTTTTGGGTGGTAACATTTATAAAAATAAAAAGTAGGAATAAAATTGGTACTCTAAGTTGAGACACATGAACTAATTGAAAATAGTCCCATTCATCTTATTAAGAACTATACCTCTAATAAAATGTTTCAAGTTGTTTGTATTAATTTATCATGTATGTGGGTTATTTTGATATTTTTACACCAGTAATAATTGTCATGATAAGAAGTTTTTGACTCTTTAGAGGCTTGGCCATGGTAGAAACTATTACCTGGCTCCCAAAATTTGTTCCACCCTCCTTCGGGTATGTAGCTAGCCTACTTTTCCCCATCACCCTTGCTGTGACATGTGGTCACGTAATTGTTCTGGCAACAGAATGTGAGTGGAAATGATGTAGGTCACTTCCAGGCATGGTCCCATGAATTATCTTTTGTGCTTTTCTTTGCTTTTTCTCCTTCTACCAGCTACATGAATTGAGAATGAGGCTCTAGGAAAGGGGTTGGCAAACTTTGATAAAAAGCCAGACAGTAACTATTTTGGGCTTTGCAGCCACATAAAGCCTCTGATGCATATTCTACATTTTTTTTTTTTTTTTTGGTAGCCTTTTAAAGATGTAAATTTATTCTTAGCTCCCAGGGCACACAAAAATAGGCCCACAAGCTAAACCCTTTTTCTAGGAGACAGTGAAGCCATAAGATGAAGGGAACTAGATTCCCCTCATCACTGTGTGGTGTGGAGTACTTTGGTTCCCTGGGGACCTCACCCAGGACTATTCTGTGGGAAAGAAGTAGGTTTTGATTGTGTTGAGCCATTACATGCTAGACCTATTTGTTATTACAAATCAGTCTCACAATAACACAGGAAATAAAAAATAAATTTACAAACATTTTTAATGCAGGGAAGTATAATATAACAGAATGAATAATAAGACCTTTAAGCATAATAATATAGTACATGAAGATAAAATATGTAGAAGTAGAATAAAAATAAGAGTTTAGGGAGAAAACATCTGACTGTTAAAAAAGAGCTCATTTGTAGACTTCTAAAATGGATGTGGTGGGCATCAGATCGCTTGGATTTAGATTCAATTGGATATTTCAAAGCACATTGCAATAGTTTATTTTAAAATATCTATATTAATAACATCCCCAAAATTACAACCTTTGCAATTATTTAAACATACGATGTAATATTTTAGATGTCAACTAAAAATTTTGTGAAGGAGTACACGGTTTTAAAAATTTCTGTTAGGGGATATGCCAGCAGAAACCTTTGAAGAGGCTTCAAAGAACCCTTATAGACTCAGAACCAAACCTCTTTGAAAGCTTCATAGATTCCCTGGGCGGAATGTACGAGCAGGGGTTTTTCTGGTTTACCTCTGCTCTTTTCGAAATCCTGTGTCTAGGTCACCTTAGACAGTGTTCACACACAGGAATGTCCTTGCGTGTCAGGAGTCCTGCCAGCGGTGTTCCAAGGCCAGGTGTAGACCCGTTTCTTCTGACCTTAGATTCCCCAGTGGATCATGAGGATGAAGCTGTTTTCTTTCTTCCTTTCAAAAGTTTTCCCTTCTTGGTGGTTCTGAGCATTCATGAGTTAAATATTTGTCACGTTTTGCAATATTTGGCTGAAAGTACAAAGTCTTATTTATTGTTGCTGGATGGATGAAAGGTATTATACAAGTGCAAAGTATCATTTCATCCCAGGACAGACGGCCTTGTCATGCTTAATCCCCAGGAAGCTCATGACCCCATTCTCTTGCACGGCTTCCTCATTTACATAACCAGCCACAAATTGAGTTGAAAGGACTCCTGAGGATTTGCACTTTCTCCTTTTCTTCAGAGTGTGTATCTGCCTAAGCAGTGTGATAACTTTTTTCTCAAACCGAATGGATAGTTCTTAGCTGGTCCTGCTGCAGTAGGAGTCCGGTGGCTGGAGAGAGGAAGCTCCTGGGCAGTGAGTAAATAAAGAGAATTGACTTCCTTTTTCATCTGTTGCTTTCTACTCATGTGGCCCTGGACAAGTCACTTCACCTCTTGCCTCATTTTCTTTTCTTTTTTTTGAGATGGAGTCTGGCTTTGTTGCCCAGGCTGGAGTGCAGTGGCATGATCTTGGCTCACTGCAAGCTCCGCCTCCCGGGTTCACGCCATTCTCTTGCCTCAGCCGCCCTAGTAGCTGAGACTACCGCCACTACGCCAGGCTAATTTTTTCTGTTTTTTAGTAGAGACGGGATTTCACCGTGTTAACCAGGATGGTCTCGATCTCCTGACCTCGTGATCCGCCCGTCTCAGCCTCCCAAAGTGCTGGGATTACAGGCGTGAGCCACTGCGCCCAGCCTTGCCTCATTTTCTTCACCTAAAACATGAGAGTTGGAATAAGTAGTTTTTACATTTCCTTTAAACCTAAAATTTCCTCCTAGCATGTCAAAATGCTGAAGAACTGGTCTGAAAATTTCAGCCTACTGGCATGCATCGCTTGTGATATGTGATGTGGGATGTACACCGAGAAGTACAAGTGAATTCAACACATGAGAGATACGTTTTTCCAAATAACTTTAGGGTAAAGTTGTCTGTTTAAACCCAGTTTTCACAGTAAATGTGTTTTACACTGTTAGATGTATGTGGCTGCTGCTGGTGATGATCCCAGTGATGGTGAGAGTGATGGGGGTGCTGAAAATGATGGTGATGGTGGTGGTGGTAGTTGTAATGGTGGTTGTGGTAGAGGTGATGATGGTGATTTTGGTGGTGGCAAAGGTGGTATAAGTGGTGTTGATAATGATGGTAGTGCCGGTGGTGGGGGAAGTGGAGGTAATGAGGGTGGTGAGGGAGGTGATGGAGTTGGTTTCACTAGTGATGGTGGTAGTGGTGGAGACGGTGGTGTACACTTCACAGTGACTTTGAATGAAAATGCATATATTAATGCATTTATCAAAGAGTCTGTTCATCTTGGTGATTCCCATAGTACTTGGCACACTGCCCTACAGAAAGAAGGTGCCCATTAAACATCTGATGAAAGAATATCTAGCAGATAATTACAGAAACATCTACTTTCGAAGGCAAAAACTTTACTCTTTTGAAGATCTCAGGTTTAATTTCGCTTGATATGGCAGGCTTTCTAAGACAGCTATGAAAATACTATCACCAAATACTATCACATTGCTCATACTTAACTCTCTAGGGAAGGATGAAAGCTTGTGTATAATACAGAAGGTTCTTTTATCAAAATTGATGGAAAAAAGGCCACTGCAGTACATCTACTCAAAAAGAGATCAAAATCTCACAGGAAGAAGTTTAACTAGGAATTTCTCTGAAAATTTAAACTAAAAAATATAAAAATAATGTTGTTGTATAAGTCAGTGGTCCCCAAACTTTTTGGCACCAGGGACAGGTTTCATGGAAGATCATTTTTTCACAGATGGCAAGTGGGTCTGGGTAGAGTCAGGGAGGTGGGGTAGGGGATGGGGAGGATGGTTTGGGGATAAAACTCTTTCACCTCAGATCATCAGGCGTTTGATCCTCATAAGGAGAGTGCAACCTAGATCCCTCGTATGTGCAGTTCACAATAGAGTTTGTGCTCCTATGAGAATCTAATGCTCCCACTAATCCAACATAAGGTGGAACTCAAGTGGTAATAATGCTCACTTGTGCCCACTCACCTCCTGCTATGTGGCCCATTTCCTAACAGGCCACAGACAGGTACTGGTCCAGAGCCCGGGGGTTGGGGACCCCTGGTATTAATATAAGTGACAAAATTTAGGTTACTGTAGAAACTATAGGCTAGTCCTTAAAGTGTACCATGAATTTTTTTCACTTTTTGAGACAGGGTCTGTTGCCCAGGCTGGACAGTGGGGCAATCACAGCTCAATGCAGCCTCAACCTCCTGGGCTCAAGCGATCCTCTTACCTCAGCCTTCTGAGTAGCTAGGACTACAGGCACAAGCCACCATGCCTGGTTAATTTTTTTAATTTTTGAAGAGACAGGGTCTCACTATGTTGCCCAGGCTGGTTTCAAACTCCTTGGCTCAAGTGATCCTCCTGTTTTAGCCTCCCAAAGTGTTGGGATTATAGGCATGAACCACCAAGACCTGCCAATGTACCATAATTAAATCAACTGTTCCTTTTTTTCTCTTTTTGAAGGGCACATCATTTTTCCAATAAAAATTAATAACATACAGAACATTCACCCAACATGCAAAAATACTCAAAGGGTTTAAACGACTTTCTCTAATGCCTTTATTAATATTTGGTTTTTCAAATAATTCCTCTAACATGATTATCCTTATTGATTGTTTACTTCTTAGGTTGTTAACTGGTTTAGCAGATACAGAAGAGTCTAAATATTCTCTAAAAACAATTAATTTAAAGGAATCTTTTATCTTTTGCAAGATTTATATTTTTATTTGCATTGTGTAGATAGAGATTTACAACTTCCAATAATCGGAGACACTCTCAATGTTAAGTAGGAAGAGATGTTTGAGTGCATATTAGGGAATATTTTTATTATAGGGTGATTTTTGCTTTCCTATATCACAATGTTTCAGTGGAACCCCTGGTGATTTGGAAATTTGGATAACAAAGATAACTTGTATTCACTCAGTCACCATCCATTCAACATTACTGAAAAAAAATGTACTGTGACAGATTATATTTTTCAAAAAAGGCTGTAACGGTATTTCTCATCCCACATGCTCATCTTACCATGTGACCTAGCCCCTTCTTGATTTAGAGATGGAATCTAGGCCGGGCGCAGTGGCTCACGCCTGCAATCCCAGCACTTTGGGAGGCTGAGGTGGGCGGATCACGAGATCAGGAGTTCAAGACCAGCCTGGCCAACATGGTGAAGCCCTGTCTCTACTAAAAAATACAAAAAATTAGCCGGGCCTGGTGGTACGCACCTGTAGTCCCACTACTTACAAGGTTGAGGCGGGAGAATCACTTGAACCTGGGAGGCAGAGGTTGCAGTGAGCTGAGATCGTGCAACTGCACTCCAGCCTGGGTGACAGAGTGAGACTCTGTCTCAAAAAGAAAAAAAAAAAAAAAGAGAGAGAGAGAGAGAGATGGAATCTATATCCCTTCCCCTTGAACCTGGGTGGACTTTGTGACTTTTCTGTCAACAGAAGGTACTGGAAGTGACACTATGTGATTTCAGAGGATAGATCATAAGAAGTGACAGAGTTTCTGCCTGGTTCTTTCTCTGGACATTTTCTCAGCATCCAGTCATCCAGCAAGGAAGCCTAGGCCACATGGGGAGGCTACTTGTAGGTGTTCCAGTCAGCAGTCCTAGACAACAGCCAGAATCAGCCACCAGGCATGTGAGTAAAGAAGCCGTTGAGATGACTCCAGTCCCAGCTTCCATCTGACACCAACTGCCTGAGAGATCTTGAGAGAGAGCTGCCAACTGAGCTCAATCCATAGGACCATGAGAGATAATAATAACCAATTATTTTTGTCATTTGATACCACTGAGGTTGGAGAGGTTTGTTTTGCAGCAATAGATAACCTGAAACACTTATTTTAATATAATTGGCTTTAAAAATACTTGTAATGTAATAAGGTTCTAAAATGGTAGTCCTGGAACAACAAGAATTCCATAGTTGCTGTGCTTAGGTCTGCTGTACAACCCTAAATACCCTCACAGTATGAGGGGAAGTCACCCTTACAGTATGAGGAGAAGTCACCCTCACAGTGTGAGGAGAAGTAGGTCTTCATTTCCTTGAACATGCAGCCATACCCATGAGACTTCTAAAAATGATATCAAGATAACAGAAGTCTGGTTAGTGTTATTGAAGTTCCTCTCCATGTAGAAAGACTCTTAAGAGAATGGGGCTGGACAGGTAGGACTAAGGTGCTTTGACTCTAAAGTTAGCCGAAGCCCTCAGGTGACTTTAGTGGCTCCTGTTACCAATGGCTGCTGTAGGGAAGCTTCCTACCCATTACTCAACCCTGACCTCTGGATACAGGTCAAGACCTTGATCAATTAGTCTGTTCTTGGCCCCATTTTATTCCAGGAAGGAACTTAGTAAATATGAAGGAGCAGCACTGGAGAGAAGATCTAGAGCAAGAGAAATGGAGCCACCACTGAAACATGAGACAGGATGACTGGTGAAAACTGTCAGCTTGTTAGACAAAAGAAAAGCTACAACCGGGTGTGGTGGCTCACACCTATAATCCTAGCACTTTGGGAGGCCAAGGTAGGCAGATCACTTGAGTTCAGGAGTTCGAAACAGCTTGGCTAACATAGTGAAACTCCATCTCTACTAAAATACAAAAATTAGCTGGACTTGGTGGTGGGTGCCTGTAATCCCAGCTACTCGGGAGGCTGAGGCTGGAGAATCCCTTGAACCTGGGAGGGGGAAGTTGTGGTGAGCCGAGATTGTGCCATTGCCCTCCAGCCTGGGCAAAAAGAGCAAAACTCTGTCTCAAAAAAAAAAAAAAAATACAACCAACCAAACAAGAAACAAAGAAGTAGGGACCCTGGAATACCATGGCAAGTATTGACAGACTCATTAGGATGGATGGATGGATGGATGGATGGATGGATGGATGGATGGATGGATGAATGGATGGATGGATGGATAATAGAGGCAGTGGGGGGCACTTAGTAGGAAAATTAGTTCATCAATTATCATGGGTTTTTTTATGGTTTGGTTGGTTCCATATGTGGGTGAAAGTTAAAAATGGAGAGTAGCTCAGAAACTTCCCAGTACATAGAACTACAAGCCTTGCAGCTGGTCATTCATTTTGTGTGGGACAAGAGGTGATTGCTTGGACAAGAATATATACACTTTCATGTGTAGTAGTCCTGAAAAGGAAAGGACTGGAAGACTGGAGACAAAACGGTCAGAAGGAGAGGCATTTGGATGGAAATATGGGAGTGGGCATAATGCATAAAGATCTTTGTATCACATGCAAAAAAATTCCCACTCAAGAATGTTTGTCATTGAAGAGGCACTAAACAACTACATAGACAGAATGGACTTGGCCAGTAATGTTAGTCAGTCTTGGCCATTTACCATGAATTGACATGACAGGCAAATGAAAGGTGACAGAGACAGAGGCTATACATGAGCCAATGGCATGGACTCTACTTACTAACCCTGATCTAGTTCATGCTGCTTTTGAATGTCCAATGTGCTAACAACAGAAACTGAGCCTCTGATATGATGTTATTCCTAGAATGGTCCAAATGGCCACTTGGCTGATTGTAATGGGTCTCTTCCATCCAGTTCGTCCACACGGGAATAGATATGTATTCTGGTCATGAGTTTGCCTTTCTTGCCCACAGAGTCTCAGTCAGTACCACTATCTGGAAACTCCCAGAATGCCCGATTGAAATCCTATGCAATATTGTATCCGATCAGAAGAGCCGCTTTACAGCAAAGATGATGCAGAAACGACCCCTTGGCTATAGGAGCCACTGATGTATTACACAGTAAGCTATGTAGAATTAGCTACACTAATAGAGTGAAGGTATAGCTGAAGCACCATCTTGTAGGCAATATTCTGCAAGGATGAGGTGCCATCCTTCAGGTTATAGTACATAGACTAAATCACAGAGACCTTTATATGATTCTGTGTCACCAATAGAAAGAATGCATGAGTCCACAAACAAAAAGGTGGAAGGAAGAGTGATTCCCCTGCCATCACTCCCAGTGACCCATTGGGGAACGTTGTGTTTCCCATCCTCACAACTTTGAGTTCTGAAGGGTTAAAGGTCCAAGTCCCCAGAAGTGCTCTCTCACTAGGGGATATAGCAAGGGTACTATTGAACTATAATTTATGAATGCCACCTAGGCACTTCAGATTCTTGTGTCCAGGGACCAGCAAGAAAGAATAGTCATCATCGTTCTGGCTGGGATCCATGACCCTGGGCAACAGAAAGAGCTACAACTACTGTTGTACAAGGCAGGCAAGGAAGAATGTGCACGACCAGGTGACCCACTGGGGTGTCTCTGGGGGCTCTCTTTCCTGGTTATAACTATGATGGACAATCTGAGAAGGGTATGATTCCAAAGGCATGGGCCTCTTCAGAATGAAGGTTTGAGTGGCACCACCAGGTTGGACATCAGCACCTGTAAAGGGGATAGCACTGGATATGGAAAACTTAAGAGTAGATAGTGAAGGAGGAAGAGGATAAATACCAGTTATGGCCTCAAGACCAACTACAGCAGTAGGGACCGTGGTTTGTCTCATTAATCTTCCTCTTCTAAGTTTCCCCTGAGGAGGAGAGGCCCATAGCAACCTTGGACAAACTGCACCCTGAAAATGAAGAAGTCAGCCTGTGTGATGCAGTCTGTATGGACTGTGATAAAAAAGCCATGTCCCATGTGGGTAACTGCTTAGGACTTTCTTCAATAGAGTCACTGTGAGGACAGCAGTGAGCTGACATCTTCACCAGCCACACCTGTAAAATTGTCTGCACTATTTACACTGAAGGCTGAGGTTACTTGTCAACCAAGGGTTGAACCCAGCTATGTCCTAGGGTTTAGCCATTGCTGCCCATTGCGGGATGCCCCTAAAGGTCAGCTGTTGCCTTGGAAGCACTGGCCTGGTCAGGGCTGAGACTTTTCCTGGCCAGCCCTCCTACCTACCCTCCTCCTTCACTACTGACAGACGTGTATTGCAATCTGAATACTCTCCTGGCTTACTCTCCTTTTTTCTCCTCTTTAACTTTTACAGGCATTTTCCCCAATGTACCTCTGCTCATCTAACTCTATCTTGGCATCTGCTTCCTGGTGGATCTGTACTGACCCATAAAGCATGCTCACTAGTTATTTTCCAGGTAATCATCTATTTTTATTCATTTTTTTCTTGATTGGTAGTTTGAACAAGATATTAAACATACTTACTATATAAATACAGATATCATCGTTGGCCAATTTACTGTAATTGAACTCTCCAGAGGGGTTTCAGGATGGTTTTGCTTCTTCTAGAAATTGTAGCAGGGAAGCAGAGGTCTACCTTTGTCTGTTTTCAGAAGGGCAAGTTTACCTTCGTAGTTTCCTGGATTACTTTTAATGTTTGCTTTCCTTTTCCCTCCCACTGGACTCTAGTGGGGACCGTGTTTGTCTTCTTTAAACCATAGAAGTGCAAGTTCAAATGAAATGACGTTTCTAGAAGAATGGAAATTCCTTAAGTGAGGCCCTTTTGAGTTCAGATGGATATGTGATAACAGAAAGAAAAGAGTACTCTTGTATCCAGACTAGCTACCCACTGCTGCCCAGGCTGCAGAGTAATGGGACTGGTGCAGGAACTCATTGGGGATTTTCCTTGGTAAGATTATGTGGTCACAAAGGAGGTTCCTTTGTAAGAAAAACACCTATATGTGGGATTCTTATTACTTGTTCCACAAAAACAAAACCCCTGGCAGTGGTGAAATAGAAAAGACTGACTAAAGGTAACAACTTGGACTCTGTACAAAGGCCTTTGGTGATTTTGAGTAAAAAAAGGCCAAGTCTCTCCCACACCAATGGCTTACTTTGGAGGCTGTAAAGTTACTCATTTAGCAAAGCTGACCAGAAAGTCAAAGGGAGGATTCATTAGCAAGGTTGAAATTTACCACTAGATTATGCTTGTCTTTCCAGCCAAACAGAAAGAGACTTCGTGGCAGTCATTTTTTGGGGTGTTCAAACACTAATGAAAAAAGCTTTGAAACCAAGATGACTTTTTTTGGTGAGTGGAGTGTCTGAGGGAGCTTACGTGGAGAAATCAATATAACTATTGCCTCAGTGTTGTCAGAGAATGTATTGAAAGGGATCCCCCATTCCCCATTGGTAACTACTTATTTTTTTCTAAGAATGGGATTCAACAGTTCAAATTTTAGACCTTGGGTTGTGGTGTGAAGCAACAAAGAGTTAGGTTTTTCGTTTTTGTTTTTGAGACACAATCTTGCTCTATTGCCCTACCTGGAGTGCAGTGGCGCCATCTCAGCTTACTGCAACCTCTGCCTCCCAGGCTCAAGCAATTCTAACTTCTAAGCAGCTGGGATTACAGGTGCCCACCACCATGCCCAGCTAATTTTTTGTATTTTTAGTAGAGATGGGGTTTCACCATGTTGACTAGGCTGGTTTCAAACTCCTGACCTCAGGTGATCTGCCCTCCTTAGCCTCCCAAAATGCTGACATTACAGGCGTGAGCCACTATAGCTGGCCAGGAGTCAGCTCTTGACAACTCCAAAATACCTATCCTTAGGGCAGATAGAAGAGAGAGATTTTTCACATGATAATGTATTTAAATCAGGATTAGACAAAGAACTTCGTCCTTCCTTGCTGAAATATACAAGTTGTCATATTTAATGGGAAAAAAGGCAGTCTTTTACACTTATGAGAGAAGTTGATAACTAAAAATCTGGAGGCTTCTTTCCCTAAAAGTCATTAACCAGTATTATTTTTATAGATTTAATGCCAACTAACCAGACTCTGAATTATTACCATCTCTAGTGTTGAACTCCAGGCTGTACAATCTATACCAGGGATGAGTCTTGATTGACACTTTCACAGACAGCAGTTACAGAATTTTTTAGGAAGGTGACAGGTAAATCTCAGGGGTCTTCTCATTCACTTTTTCTTTGGTATCTTATCAAGATGTTTTAATTCTCTTTTCAAATATCTTCAGATTATTTTCCCCCTGGTGAAACAGATGGCAGGTAGGAGGAAATATACAGAATGAACTGTGAAATTTCTCTTGCCTAAAATCATTCACAAAACATGGGAGATGATGATTCAGTAGAACTACAATGTGCAGCCACTAAGTTAGTGCCCGTGTAATCCTAACCTTGTTTGGCTGTTAAGAGCTTCATGTGATACCTTCAAGTCTAGAAGGACTCAACCAGAGTATCAGGACAGACTGAGACTTGGGGGCTTCCAAGAATTTGGAGCATAGTGGGATGCTGGGTTGCCTAGACATCATTAGTAAGATTTTTTTCATACTTTTTTTTTTCTTTTTTTTTTTTTTGAGACGGAGTCTCACTCTGTCGCCCAGGCTGGAGTGCAGTGGCATGATCTCCGCTCACCGCAAGCTCCACCTCCCGGGTTCACTCTATTCTCCTGTCTCAGCCTCCCTAGTAACTGGGACTACAGGCGCCCACCACCATGCCCTGCTAATTTCACCATCTCCTGACTTCGTGATCTGCCTCCCAAAGTGCTGGGACTACAGGCGCAAGCCACCGCGCCTGGCCCCATTAGTAAGATTTTTCTTTTCCTATAGCAAAATGCATTGAATTCCAAATGAACAATTTACAAAATAATTTTAGGAATACAACTCTTAAAAAGTAGAGACCCATTGCTTCATAGTAATTAGAAATGATGGTTCACATCACAGAAGGATTCTTTAATACACACAAGCGCTCCAAAATCAGGGTTTGATTGAATTTTCAGTACCTCCAACACATGTAACTTTTTATTTGTTTAATGAGAGGGAGGAGACAACTAAGCTTCGATATAAATTTGAGGAGCCTCTGTGCATCGTATGGCCATTAGATGACAAAACATTTGTGAAATGATACTGTAAGTCAGTGGAGGAAAAATGCCTTTAAAAACAGCCTCTCTTTCCCTCTTTTTAAAGGAAAAGGCAGAATTGTGTATGCTCACAGAGGAGGAAGTAATTAAGAGTCTGATTCTGTTAGGAAACTGTAGAAGAAATATAATTTGAAGGCCCGAGAGATACTGGAGGGTTTGAGTCCTGGTGCTCTTATTATAAGTCAGTGGCCTTTGGCAAGACATAAACTTTTCTAAACCTTGGTTTTCTTACCTGTGCTATAGTTCTAGTAAGACTTATCTGCCCATTCTCACAGGGTTACTATGAGATTCATGTGTGACTGTACATGTGAAGTTGTTTTGTAGTCTATAAAATATTATATAAATATGATTTATTATTATTGCCCTAGTTGAAATACTAACAGCTTTTAATGACCATAACTAGATTGAGATGTCTTCAGTCATATGGTCAAATTAGGATTTATTGTGTGGCAGATGCTGTATGAGAATTAATCTACTATTTTATCTAAGATTATCTAGAAATACATATTTTTAAAGAAAATTTAGCCATTTTTAAGCATTTGTGAATTGAACTGGTGCCCACAGGCACTGGCTTTCTTATACTCAGGTCCTCTCTCCACCTTATTTTGATTTGGAGGGCTGTCTTCTCCTTGGCTCCAAACCACAAATTAACTTTTGTGACCAGGCATGAAAAGTGTCCTAACTTGTGTCTGGACAATGCACAGAGAGGTAATAGTAGAGCTCATATATACTTGACTCTTGTCACCAAGAAAAATAAGACAAGGAAGAGCAGTGGCTTGAACAGCTGGTGTAACCAGATCTGTGACTTATTTGGGTAAAGGGAGGACTTGAGTGAAATCGTCAACCAATAAATGTTCTAATCAGGTGGCAAACTCTTCCAAGCTCAGCTTGAAAGATCACTTCTGGCCTTGCACACAATGGATATTCAAAAAATATGTACTGTATTTGTTGAATAGAAGGATAATATTGAGCACCTTGAAATTCCCCCTACCCCAAACACTGCTAATTAGTTCTCTCATCACACACAAAATAATACTAATAATATGGTTGGCACTTCTGAGAGTGATGATTCACTGTTATCATGTTACACATATATACAGATCTAAGCATAAAAAGAGAAATACTTATCTTTTTACTTTCACATAGTTTTTAAATATAATTTTAGCACCTTTTCATTCATTTTTCCATGTTTTCGAACAAAGTTATAATGATGGTATTCACAGATCTTTGTTTCTGAATTTTTCTCATTAAAATTATAACAATTCTTAAAAACATTTTTCAGGTTGTCACATTGTCTTCATAAACACTCAAATAACTACCAAAAACTTCATTGCATATGTTAAGCTGTTAGATACACTCAACCATTCTCCTCTTAAATATTTAGGAAATTTCTGGGCTGGGCGCAGTGGCTCACGCCTGTAATTCCAGCACTTTGGGAGGCCTAGAGGTGGGGCGGAACACGAGGTAAGGAGATTGAGACCATCCTGGCCAACATGGTGAAATCCCATCTCTACTAAAAATACAAAAATTGGCCGGGCGCGGTGGCTCAAGCCTGTAATCCCAGCACTTTGGGAGGCCCAGACAGGAGGATCACGAGGTCAGGAGATTGAGACCATCCTGGCTAACATGGTGAAACCCCTGGCTAACATGGTGAAATCCCGTCTCTACTAAAAAATACAAAAAACTGGCTGGGCGAGGTGGCGGGCGCCTGTAGTCCCAGCTACTCGGGAGGCTGAGGCAGGAGAATGGCGTAAACCTGGGAGGCTGGAGTGCAGTGGCCGGATCTCAGCTCACTGCAAGCTCCGCCTCCCAGG
>NC_045435.1:172137778-172152372 GCF_002776525.5 Piliocolobus tephrosceles | reverse complement strand
AAAAAAAAAAAAAAAAAAAAAAAAAAGTACAAAAATTAGCTGGGCACCTGTAAACCCAGCTACTTGGGAAGCTTAGGCAGGAGAATGACTTGAACCCGGGAGGTGGAGTTTGCAGTGAGCCAAGATCACGCCACTGCACTCCAGCCTGGTGACAGAGCAAGACTCTGTCTCAATAAAAAAGAAAAGAAAACAAAAGAAAGGAAATTTCTAATTTCTCTAATTTCCCACTATTACAGATCATGGTGCAATGAGCAACTCTGCAATATGGCTTGATAGTTAGCTTCTAAACCAAACTGTATATTGTTTTTTTTTTTGAGACGGAGTCTCGCTCTGTCGCCCAGGCTGGAGTGCAGTGGCCGGATCTCAGCTCACTGCAAGCTCCGCCTCCCGGGTTTACGCCATTCTCCTGCCTCAGCCTCCCGAGTAGCTGGGACTACAGGCGCCCGCCACCTCGCCCGGCTCGTTTTTTGTATTTTTTAGTAGAGACGGGGTTTCATTGTTAGCCAGGATGGTCTCGATCTCCTGACCTCGTGATCCGCCCGTCTCGGCCTCCCAAAGTGCTGGGATTACAGGCTTGAGCCACCGCGCCCGGCCCAAACTGTATATTGTTAAGCCTTTTCAAAAGTGTTATTTTCTAGGAAAATATCTATTACTTAATATTTCCCATTTAAAAATATTTTCACCAGTCCCTTGCCCCAAAATGATAGCAAAAATACTAAAGGATAAATAACTTACATAAGGTACTGAAGTTAAGTAAAGATTAAATATCAAAAATCCCTTTTTTTCTCTAGCCCAAGTGCATTACTAAAGCACTAGATAACATCAGACAAAAGATAGTGCCTTCTGGCCGGGCGCGGTGGTTCATGCCTGTAATCCCAGCACTTTGGGAAGCCAAGGTGGGTGGATCACACCTGAGGTCGGGAGTTCGAGACCAGCCTGACCAACATGGAGAAACCCCGTCTCTACTAAAATACAAAATCAGCCAGACGTGATGGCGCATGCCCGTAATCCCAGCTACTCCGGAGGCTAAGGCAGAAGAATAGTTTGAACCTGGGAGGCGGAGGTTGCGGTGAGCCAAGATGGTGCCATTAAACTCCAGCCTGGGCAACAGGAGTAAAACTCCATCTCAAAAAAAAAAAAAAAATAGTGCCTTCCATGATCATCATTATCATCATCGTCATCAAAATTATCTTCCTTATCATCATGCCAGTGATGCATTTATTAAGAACAAAGTGAGCCGGGCGCGGTGGCTCAAGCCTGTAATCCCAGCACTTTGGGAGGCCGAGACGGGCGGATCACGAGGTCAGGAGATCGAGACCATCCTGGCTAACACGGTGAGACCCCGTCTCTACTAAAAATACAAAAAAAACTAGCCGGGCGAGGTGGCGGGCGCCTGTAGTCCCAGCTACTCCGGAGGCTGAGGCAGGAGAATGGCGTAAACCCGGGAGGCGGAGCTTGCAGTGAGCTGAGATCCGGCCACTGCACTCCAGCCTGGGCTACAGAGCAAGACTCCGCCTCAAAAAAAAAAAAAAAAAAAAAAAAAAGAACAAAGTGAAGCATGGCAACAAAAGAGTAAATGCAGAAATGAGTGGCAGCACCAATTATTTTTTATTTAGGTATTTGCATATTTACTACATGCTGGACACTGTGCTAGACACTTGGGATATGGTAAATTATGAAAACGCAAGTATCACGTTTGATTTGTCAAGGAACTAGTCAACTCTTATCCTCATGTTGAAATAAAGTTTAACCTTATTCTGTAGTTTTTTGGACTCTCCATTATTCAAACCTTTATCTATTCAAGGTCCTTGTCTGTTTTGCTACTCTTCAGTTGCTAATGGTGACCCAACCCTGGCTCTGGGAATTTTCTCCATACTGGTTCAGCAAGTCAGGGCAGGTTCTGCCCCAAGGGCTTCTGGGACCACAGTCCTTTAACTTAGCCACCCCTCCAAGTTTCTAACCATACATCTTTGCTGGAATCAGTCATTCAGACCAAGTCAGCAATCCAGAGGTAGGGCTGAGAAAAGCGGCTGAGGCTTTCCTGACACAAAAATGGCAGATGAATAGCAGGGGCAAAATCCACTGGGGTAGGCATGTACAGAACACTCCTGCATGGAGAACACTTTGTCAGGCATGGGAAAAACAAAAAGAAAGTGAAGTTCTCTTAGACTTGTTCTCAAAGAGCTTGCAATCTGGTTAAAGAGTTGAGTCCAGAAGTAGCTGAAATTATAGTGAATGGTGAGAAATTATCTAACAAACTTCATAGTACACTAATGGGTGCTGAAACAGGGATGGGCAAAATCATCTAAGGATCATTATGCTCTCAACAAGGAATTGTGGCCTTCTTAGGAGCAGTTTCATATGGAAATTTTTTTTTTTTTTGAGATGGAGTCTCACTCTGTTGCCTAGGCTGGAGTGCAGTGGCATGATCTCAGCTCACTGTAACCTCTACCTGCTGGGTTCAAGCGATTCTCCTGCCTCAGCCTCCTGAGTAGCTGGGATTGCAGGTGTGCGCCACCACGCATGGCTAATTTTTGTATTTTTAGTAGGGATGGGGTTTCACTATGTTGGCCAGGCTGGTCTCAAACTCCTGACCTCAGGTGATCTGCCTGCCATGGCCTCCTAAAGTACTGGGATTACAGGTGTGAGCCACTGCACCTGGCCTCATAAAGAAATATAAGCTGCTTCTAGCCCTGCAGCTATTTACAATCCAGCTGGGGAGGCAAGATATTCTGAGGTGAATGTTACAATACAATATAGGCTGTGCCTGGTGACTCACATCTGTAATCCCAGCACTTTGGGAGGCCGAGGTGGGTGGATTACCTGAGATCGGGAGTTCGAGATCAGCCTGGCCAACATGGTGAAACCCCATCTGGACTAAAAGTACAAAAATTAGCCAGGCGTGATGGCAGGCACCTGTAATCCCAGCTACTTGAAAGGCTGAGGAAGGAGAATCCCGGCCTCCGCCCGGGAGGCGGAGGTTGCAGTGAGCTGAGATTGCGCCATTGCACTCCCATCTGGGCGACAGAGTGAGACTGTCTCAAAAAACAGTATAAGGCAGTGTTTGGTTACATGTTTGATTACATGTGGAAAGAGTGAAAAAGACAAGAACAAGGAGAATTTAGGAAGAAAAGAGAGATTACTAAATGCCTGTCAATGGAGTTTGGAGGACAATTTTGAGCAGAATTCAAATAGCAGAGTTCAGATAAGTGTAGTAAAGAATTAGGCAAAATATGCTTGGGTCAGAGTCTGGCTGAACTGAGAGAAAGACACTTTATTATGGGGCCACGTAAGAAACAGGGTCAGAAAGCTATGAAGATGGCAGTGTGTTGGGAAACCTTTAGTGCTGGATTGATAGCTTTGACTTATATACTTGTGAACAGTTGTTTAAAAAACTTCTGAGCTAGGTAATGACATCATAAAAGAAGGAGACCAGAAAACAGAGACTGGAGGCAGAGAAACCAGTTAGGAGACCACTTCAAGCATTTTGAGATAAGGTCCTGTCCTGAGAGTGGGAAGGGAAGTATGGATTTTTGGGGACACCAGAAGAAAGAACCAATAGCACTTGACACTGATTGGATGTGAACAGAGAGGGAAGAGAAAGGGATGACTCAAGAGAAGCCTCAGTAGGAAGTGTGTTGAGGGGAGGATTTAGAAGTAGGCGGTGGACTTTGTTGGCAAGTGTTTGCAAATGGAAAGATTTACATATCTATCAGTAGGAGTATGTTCTCAACTGATTATCTTATAAAAGCTGTGGAGTTTCTCTATGAGATAGTCAAAGGTATCACACGATTTAAAATGGCAATACCAGGGAGCAACTCCGCACACAGGATGCACTCTGGAGAATGCGCTGTGGTCTAGAGTCACAAACCCTGGGCTGACTCTCAGGATTTTTTTTTTTTTTTTTACATAGTTTCATTGTATATATTTTGACAAAACACTTTCTAACTCATTGATCCAGTTTTCTTATCTTTAAGTCTCCATGAGACAAAACAGCCATATTTGTTGAGTGCTTTAGTATGTTAAGCAGGCTTTGTGTGAAGAACTTTATTTGTGGCCGGGTGTGATGGCTTAAGCCTATAATCCTAGCACTTCGGGAGGCCAAGGTGGGCAGATCACTTGAGGCTAGGAGTTCAAGATCAACCTGGCCAACATGATGAAATCCTGTCTCTACTAAAAAAAATTAGCCGGGCATGGTGGTGCCTGTCTGTAGTCCCAACTACTCAGGAGGCTGAGGCACAAGAATCACTTGAACCTGGGAGGTGAAGGGGGCAGTGAGCCGAGATTAAGCCATTGCACTCTAGCCTGGGCAACAAAGTGAAACCCTGTCTAAAAAAAAAAAAAAAGACTTTATTTGCATTTTTTTTTATTCTTAGAATGCACATTCTGCATTTAAAAAAAAATTTCAATATTTTGTGGCCTAAAGCAACATCCATTTTATTTGTTCACAACTCTGCAATCTGGACTAGTCTTGGCTCTGCAGCTCTGCTGGTCTTATTGGTGATCACTCATGTGTCTGCAGTCAGCTGGTGGGGTTGGCTGAGGCTGGGCTCAGCTCAGGTGCTGGGCAGCAGGACTTTTCACTCTCTCCAAGTATCTCAGGGCCTTTCCTTCTCCATGTGGTTTATCCAGCAGGGTAACTGGACTTCTTAGTGGCTCAGGTCTCCTAAAAGTACAAACTGGAAGCTTCTATACCTTCCTAGGAGATGGGATGGGAAAGGCAGGGAAGTGGCACAACTTCACTGCTGCATTTTCCTGGTTAAGGCAAATCACTGGCTCAGTCCAGATTAAGTGTAAGGGGCTACTTAAAGGTATTGATAACATGAGGCTGGGCCATTGAAAGGCTGCAATGTAGCAGAGAGACTACCACAATATTATTTCCAATTTGTAAATGAGCAAACTGTGACTTAGGAATGGTAAGCTACTGGCATAACGTAGCGGGTAGAGCCAGCTTCAAAGATTGTGTTCTAAATCACATATCAACAAATAAAACAAGTACATGTTTTCACCTAGAATCCTGTGGGGTGGGTACTGTTATTGTCCCTAATTTACAAAGGAGGAAACCCAGGAATTGTCCCTAATTTACAAAGGAGGAAACCCAGGAATAGAGAGCTTAAACGTCTTGTCTGAGGTGACTCAACTGTTCTGCTCCAGAAATTATATACTTATTCACTGTGCTGTTTCTAAGGGGCAGTACCTGATACATACAAGACACCTGTAAATGTTATTTAATCTGAAGCTATTGTTGGAATGGCTGGGACAACAGCAAATCTTTTGAATTATTCACTGTTACATCTTATATGCCATTTGAGAACTGGGAGTTTTTCAGTTATCCTGTGTTAAGGGCAATTTCTGTTTCAGACATCTACTTCATCTGTTGCACTATTTCTTGAAGCTTGGAAAGAAATGAAGACTGCATCCAATCCTGATTCTCACTGCCCATCCAATTCCAACCCTGACTCTCACCTTTCTTCTGGGGTGAGGACCTTCCTGGAGTAGAGCTGACCTCAAGTTTTCATCCTTTAATCATCAAGTCAGCCTTGTGACTTCTGAATTACTATCATTAGGTTCCAGTCACTTCCTCTAGTTTGATAGCTTATTTCCTCCATTGTTGCAACTGTGATGGCTTCTGAGAGTAGCTTGCAGATATTCTACCTTCCAAGGAGTGACCTGTACTAGCTTCCCCTTTCCTTTTGCCAGTCCTATGGGCAGAGGACTTGCTTCACGGAAAACATCTGGTTTCAAAGGCTCCTGAAAGGAGCTGTCCTCAGCTTACAGTTGAAGATGGTACATGGCCAGCAGTGGTCTCTCACGCCTGTAATCCCAGCACTTAGGGAGGCCAAGGCAGGCAGATCACTGGAGATCAGGAGTTCGAGACCATCCTGTCCAATACGATGAAACCCCATCTCTACTAAAAGTACAAAAATTAGCCAGGTGTGATGGTGGGTGCCCGTAATCCCAGCTATTTGGGAGGCTGAGGCAGGAGAATTGCTTGAACCCGGGAGGCGGAGGTTGCAGTGAGCCGAGATCATGCCACTGCACTCTAGCCGGGGCAATAGAGTGAGAATCCATTTCAAAAAAAAAAAAAAAAAAAGGATGATACATGTATGCCTGCCTTCGTCTAAGGCGGCCCTAATTTTTTCCAGTCTGTGAGGAGTCTGGAATTGGAGCACACCTCCAAGTACAGATAACAGGTGAGATGGCTCACTTTGGTGGGTGTTGTTCTGTTTTGGATATGGGGGTAGCCATTCAGGAAGTGGCCCCAACATTCTCCTACCTTTTCCGAGGCAAAACTATCAGTGGCCTTGTCTTTTCCTTAAACTTTTCTCCTTCAAGGCAGCTCCAGATTTTAACTTTGACTTTATTTTACCCTATAAAAATATTAAGGCAGGCCAGGCGCAGTGGCTCATGCCTGTAATCCCAGCTCTTAGGGAGGCCGAGGTGGGTGGATCACCTGAGGTCAGAAGTTGAGACCAGCCTGGCCAACATGGTGAAATCCTGTCTTTACTTTTGAAAAATACAAAAATTAGCTGGGCGTGGTGGTGGCAGGCGCCTTAATCCCAGCTACTGGGGAGGTAGAAGCAGGAGAATCGTTTGAACCTGGAAGGCCGAGGTTGCAGTGAGCCGAGATGGAGCTATTGCACTAAAGCCTGGGGGACAAGAGCGAGACTTCTCTCAAAAAAAAAAAAAAAAAAAGAAAGAAAGAAAGAAAGAAAAAAGAAAAATTAAGGCACAATACGTGAACTTGAAGAACATCCAGTTCTGTTTCAACACTTACGTAATCAGCCCGGTGCTGTGCGAAGTGCTTTTACATTGTCTCATTTGATTTACTTAATAAACTCCTATTTGAATCAAATGGGGTGGGGTAGGGGTTTCCTGGAATTTGGCTTACCTCGCCATCTCCCTCCACCCTTTCCCTTCAGTGGAAAGGGAACCAGAGAGAAAAGAAATTGAGCTGCTCTGAAGGGCAAGGCCTCTTCCCACTTCCCGCAGCTGTTTCGCCAGGCTTGACCTTCTTCCCTTAGCTAGAGGCAGGGGGTCTCCACCCCTCGCCCAGATCTAGTCGGTGGGAAGGTGGGTGGCTTTTTTCGGGTCATTGGCGCACCCTCCCTACTCCCAGCCACCTGCTCGGGTTCCATCCCAGCTCCAGGCTCCCTGGAGGGCGGCAGGGACATTCCAATCCTCCCACAACCCTCACGGATGTTGCGGGGGAGGGGGGCGCAACTGCTCTGCTCTTCCAGCACCCAGCTTTGACCCGGTTTCTTTTCAATCCCTAGTGGCCAGAGTCACCCCCGTAGAGGAAATTAAGGATTGATGAATGGTTTGAAAGTTGTTTGTTTACAACCCACCCGTTGGCGAAGCCGCATCTCCAGTGACAGAGGCACTTTCTGGGCAACGTCTGTGCTCTAGCAGACAATTGAGAGCCCGGCAGCCAAGATGCCTCCTCGCCAGACCAAATATGGTCACAAGAGCTAAGCAGCCTCTCGTGGAAAGGCTGGCCTTGTTGGAGTCTCCCCGCGCCGGGGCGCCCCCGGGCCGGCCTTCGGACAGAATCGCTGGTCAGCGCGGCGCTCCGGGTGCTGCCGGCCACGGCGCCTGGCTGCAGGGGAGGGCGCGGTGTCCAGGACCGGCCCTTCCTAGGCCTGAGCCCCTCATCCGCTTGCCCTCCGCCACCCCCCGGCCTTGGTTTCGGTCCACAAGCCCTTGATGAAACAGGCTCAGGCCACTTTCCCTTTGATCCCGCCCCAAGTCCGTGGTAAACTCAAAGGAACGCAGATGCAGGGCTCCGCGGGAGAGGTCCGCGCGGCCGGGAGCAGTGGGTGGGGGGCACCCGTCTCCTCTTACCCAGTGAAGTACCCATCACGCCCAGGGTTTTCTGGAGCCGGAGTGGGAGGAGGAGGAGGAGGAGGAAGAGGAGGGGCGAGCGGGGGCCGGCCGGCTCAGGACTAGGAGGTCATACATAATTCAACAGCTCAACTTTCGGGCCCGCCTCTTTCCTGGGGGTGGGAGTTTGCTCCAAACTTTGTTTATGGGACAGGCCGGGAGCTGCTGCGGCCGCTCTGTCTGCTTCTCCTGCGCTTCTTTTTCGCCCAGCGCGAGCTCCTTAGGCCAGCTCGGGGGATGTGAGAGCCGAAGCCTCTAGACTGCCGGGCACCGAGTCGGATCAGGATTTGTCAGCCAAGCCTCGGCTCCAGCTCCGCAATCTCGGGACTCACCCGAGCGACCCAGGCCCGACGGCAAGTTCGGGCGGGACGGCGGCCGCCTCGCGCTCAGGCTCAGCTTCGCTGCCCGCCCAGGTAGTGCCCGCTGGAGCTCGCGCGCTCACCCGGCACCACTCCAGGGCTCCAGGCTCCCCGGGCTTCCGGAGTCGAGACGTGGTGGAGTTGGCTCGGGCTGAACTTCTTTCGGGGGGCTGCCTGTCCTGGAAAGCTGCGACCTTTCCTTTGCCATCCTGCGGTTCAGCAAGCCTCGAGTGCAGTTACTCCCTCCACCCCTCGCCCTTCCTTCTCCTCCTCCCGGCAACTTCTTTGCTTCAAGAAAGTTGCATAATTCTCGAGGCCAGGAGGGACCCCTCCCCCATCCTGCTGGTCTTACCGCTGAGTGTCTGGGATCTCCAGGCGGGCAATTATCTGTCTCCTCGTTTCCTTTTCCCTCTATTCGTCCTCCCACCATCTCGCCCTCTCACCCTATAACCCTTTTACCCACTTCCTCCGACTTTAAATAAAAGGCTGATCTGACCTTCTTTTTGCAGAAGATGAATCCGGCCTCGGCGCCCCCTCCGCTCCCGCCGCCTGGGCAGCAAGTGATCCACGTCACGCAGGACCTAGACACAGACCTCGAAGCCCTCTTCAACTCTGTCATGAACCCGAAGCCTAGCTCGTGGCGGAAGAAGATCCTGCCGGAGTCTTTCTTCAAGGAGCCTGATTCGGGCTCGCACTCGCGCCAGTCCAGCACCGACTCGTCGGGCGGCCACCCGGGGCCTCGACTGGCTGGGGGTGCGCAGCATGTCCGCTCGCACTCGTCGCCCGCGTCCCTGCAGCTGGGCACCGGCGCGGGTGCTGCGGGTAGCCCCGCGCAGCAGCACGCGCACCTCCGCCAGCAGTCCTACGACGTGACCGACGAGCTGCCGCTGCCCCCGGGCTGGGAGATGACCTTCACGGCCACTGGCCAGAGATACTTCCTCAAGTAAGTCAGCTTGGAGCCGAAGACGGCACCAAGTCACAGTGCCCAACGCGCGCGTGTGTTCGTGTGTGTGTGTGTGTGTGTGTGACAGAGAGAGAGAGAGAGAAAGAAAGAAATGGTGTGTGTCCTTCCACGGTTATTTCACAGATACGGAGAGCTGGCAGCAGGGAGTGAGTCTCCGGGTGTTGGAATTGTAAGGGATCAGAAGCGGAGGAGAGTGTGGTGAAGTTCATCCACCATAAAACACACAGGTGACTTTGCTCTGAATCTGCAGGATTGAAGCCAACTCCTGGGCACAGACCCTTAGTCCCTTCCTTGGTTACTCTGAGTCAGATAGTCCAGAGCCAGGCCCTTTGGGATGTGACACCAAGATAAATGAGAGAAAAGCTGTGAAACTTGGGGAACAGAGGGACTTTTGGTGAAGTAGGTGGTCTGCAGTTTCTGTCTTCTTGGGAAAAGCAAGCTGGAAAAGTGAACAGTGGCTGGTAGGCCGTAGGGCTCCCAACTGGGTGACATAATGACCACACAGCACAGTGATGTAATTAGCAACTGTGTGGTGAAGTAGCTGTGGGCTGGACAAATCAATCGTGTGGAAATTGTGTCAGGAGTTTTATTACATTAAACTTGTTAACCTAAAATACCATCAAATCACAAGCCTGTTCTTCCTTTCACATTGTTCCAGCTTTTTGATGTCATGAATTTTACATTAGTTCAAATTATCAAATTACACCCCACAGGAAAATATATTCTCAAACACTAGAGGAGATTGTTTCAATTGTGGTACCCTAGATAACTACATTCCTCAGGAGAAACCAAGCTGGAACTTGAAATGTTCCATCGAGGTCATAGGGTCAGGCTATCAAAGATGGAAGTTGTGCCAGCCTGACCACTTGGTTCAGGATTGCCTGCACTGCCAGTGAGGGAAACTCCTCTCCTAAAACACTGACTTAGATTTCATTTTAAAGCCTATATTTCTTTAGTAGAGTAGCCTTAGTTCAAAAGACTATGTGCAATTTTAAAACTTTAATCAAGCCTTTCTTTGGCACTAATATTTGATGCTTTGATTGCTATGAGAGAGCCCTAAGAATGAATACACAGTGATGGATGAAGTTTACTATAGTGAGCCCTTTGACTCATACCAGTGACCAATTCTTATTCCTTCCCCATCTCAAGGCTGTTAGTATCTTGTTCAAGGAGTTCTTTTTGTGTTTCTGAGGTTGGTATAATGCTGAGTTTCTGAAACAGACTTGATGGTCGTTTATGCCACAGCTGGTCTTCTCTGGGTTATTGAGTGATAGTTTGTACATGTGCTCAGTCCTTTGACTTCTAAGTAGCAGGTGGAGTCAAGTATGTGATGTAATAACATGACTTTTTTTTTGCTTGTTTTTTTGTTTTTGAGACAAAGTCTCACTCTGTCACCCACGCTGTAGTGCAGTGGCACAATCTTGGCTCACTGCAACCTCCGCCTCCCAGGTTCAAGCAATTCCCCTGCCTCAGCCTCCCGAGTAGCTGGGATTATAGGCACCCGCCACTATGCCTGGCTAATTTTTGTATTTTTAGTAGAGTGGAAGTTTCACCACGTTAGCCAGGCTGGTCTCGAACTCCTGACCTCAAGTGATCCGCCTGCCTCGTCCTCCTAAAGTGCTGGCATTACAAGCTTGAGCCACCATGCCCAGCCCTACGTAATTTCTAAACTGTGTTTATGAATATATACACACATATGTATGGTATATGATCAGCATTAACTGTGATTATTAAAAATATGAAATAAGAGCTAAACTTGCCTAATATCTGGGGAAAACTAGATGAAAAAGACCCTGAAACAAAAGCAAAACAAAAAAAATTGCTTTTATACATTGTGTTTGGAGTGATTGGAGTAGCTCAGAACTGCCTGTGAACAAGGGCAAAAGTGAAATTAGCCTTGGATTTAGAGAAAGTTGCTGTGATCTCTCTGCCCATCCCCCCAGCCACAACCACTCTCCAATCCAAAGCAGAATGCATCTTCATTTCACTCTGGGTAGTCAACGAAAATGACAGCTGAAAAAAATGTGTAAGTAGTAGGGCTGGCCTGATCTGGTGCTATCTCTGGAAGTTTTTTGGCCAAGTGACTAAGAGAGGTTAAGAATTTGTCAGTGACTATTGTCTTTCAGGATAAGCAATCTGCCAAGAGTTCTCTGAATTTCTTGTAGAGTTTGTTTAAAGTTGTAATAAGGTATATTACAAACATATAACATATATATAACAAAGTCATACACTTTGTTACACAGCCTCAAAAGGTAATATATTTCAGTGGATTAAGTAGAAGCTTGAAAAATGATGGTGACTCACTCAGAGTTAATTTTCATTAAGTCTGTTTATTACTTTACTTGCCGTCTATGAAATAGGGCTGGGGCTAGCAGATAAACCTTTTTTTTTTTTTTTTTTTTTTTTTATTTATTTATTTTTTTTTTTGATTTTTTTTTTTTTTTATCTTGGCTGGGGTAGAGATGGGGTTTCACTATGTTGCCTAGGCTAGTTTCAAACTCCTAGACTGAAGTGATTCTCCTGCCTTGGCCTCCCAAAGTACTGGGATTACAGTCATGAGCTACCATGCCCAGCCAAAAGAAGAATCTTTTTCTTGACTTTGTTGGGAGTTGAGGGCTTTATAAGTTAGAAATCAAAGGATTTTAGAGTGACAAGGGTCGATTTTGTTTTGTTTAGTTTTTGACTAGAAAGCTGAGGCCAGGGAAGGGTGATGATGGGAATTTGGGAAAGTCATGTGGTTATTTAATGGTGGACCCTGGCCTGGACCTCTAATCTGTTGCTGTCTACTTAGGGAACACTTTTCCTTTTTCCCCACCCCCACCTTTCCCCCATGTCACTTCCTTAGCTAAACAATGAACTTAATGGGAAATAGAGCCTGGACATCTAAGAAGCTTTAAAAAAGCCTTTTGTCATTTTCTCAGGTAAGATTGTTCCTAGGTATATGATGTAGTCACTTTCTGGAACCTCCTGAAGGCACCTTTCCTGAGCATTCACACCTTTCCTGTGGTGTTCAGATGTCCTGTGGTATTCAGATATTCCTTTAGAGTAATAACGACCAGGGCATGGTGGTGCCTATCTGCAGCCCGTACCACTCCCACCCGATCTCTAAATAAAAAGTTCGTAAAAATTAGAGTAACAACGAAGCAGATTGAATGTTAAAACACGTAGCCACTGAAAACCACTGTGTTCATTCATTATTCCTGCTGTCCTCTAATTCTCATGAATCAGGCTGAGGTGTTGAGCAACCTGGCACACTGATTGAATACTGATCACATTAAATTTTTAAAAGGTCTCTGATTATAAATAGAATGCATGCTTTTACAGAAAATGGGGAATTATAAAGAAGAAAGTTATCTAGCTTCAGTAGAATTTCCCATCTTGACTCTTTTGCAAACATTCTTATAAAAATCTTTCATTTGAATAACGTGATTTTATAAGAAAAAAGATTTTATCCTCCTCTTAAATACAATTCCGACCATAACATTTGACTGTTACGTCTAATTTTTAGTGACAATTTTAGTGTCCTGCCTTTTCTGAAATGTGTGACAGAAAATTATTTTTGTCCAAGTGATCCATGCACTTGGTAACAAATCCAATATACAGGAGGACTTTTGTTGAAAAACAATGGTTTCCTTCACCTTCTCAAGGCTCACAGAGGGAAACTTTCAATTTTTTAAAAATTTTTTCAACTGTTTCCATATTTAATTCTTAGACTGTTACCTTCTTAAGCCTAAGTAATATGCTTTTACCACCATGTTTTGATTTATCAACATTTAGCACCTGATATGAAAGTGAGAATGTAGCTCTTTAAGCTAGTTTTCTTCTTTCTCTCCCGGGTTTGATGTTTATTACGTTTTAAGTTTGTCTGTTAGGTCACCTTTTTTTAATAATCACTTTTTTTTTTTTTTAAGACAGGGTCTCTCTGTGTCACCCAGGCTAGAGTGCAGTGGGAATCATAACTCATTGCAGCCTCAAACTCCTGGGCTCAAGTGATCCTCCCACCTCAGCTTCCCGAGTAACTAGTACTATAGGTTTGCACCACCATGTTTGGCTAATTTATTTAACTTTTTTGTAGAGACAGGGTTTCCTATGCTGCCCAGGCTGGTCTCAAACTCCTGGCCTCAAGCAATCCTCCCACTTCGGCTTCCTAAAGCCCTAGGATTACAGGTGTGAGCCACCACACCTGGCTTTTGTCAACTTTTGATAGTATTTCTTGACTCCTTATGGTGTATGTCAGTAATGTTTGGACTGCTACCAGTTCTACCGTTCACTTTTTGACAATGTTGCTTTCACGTTGCCAAAGCGCTGAACCCATAACCTGTATTTGTGCTTTGCCCCAAAGTTGACCATCTTATTCATATATGATTCTTAAAGTTGAAAATCCATAGGCAACATTTACATGACTACAATTCTGTGAAATGATTCATTGCCTCGTGTGTTAGGATTGGATTTTAAACTTGCACTGTGGGTCTGGTGTTAGGATTCCTGGGCCATTCAAAGGATGAGGTATCTAGCCCTAAAGTCAAATGGGTTTTTTTTTTTTTGGTTTCTCACTCTTCATCAGTTGTTTAAAACTGTCTTACCCGGTAGTTTTTTCATATTTGGACCATGACTTTCTTAAATGTTTTCCCTATTATTTCTGATTGCCTTTTAACGTGTTCATGCATTATTTGCCATTATTATGATCTCAGAAGTTTTCTAGGCTCTCAATCTTGTCTAACCTAGCAAGTCTTCTTTGTTTAAGCTGTATGCCAAGATTACTTTCTTGTTCTGTGCCGTTCTGAACTGATTATTCACTAGGCCCACTACAGAACTGTCATCCTGGGACTTCTTTCCATAGCTGGAAGTGCAGTTTCCTTTTCCCATGTCTTCCTGTTTGTTTGATTTATCCCTCATTTTGCTGCACTACATGCTTGAGTAGCTTCTTAATAAATGGTTTGTAGGAGGTAAGTTTTTCAAGTCCTTTTCTATCTGAACGTATTTATTTAAAAATTGTTCTGACTCTGGCTTGTTTTTTCTGTTTATCTTTGAATGACAGTATTATGTAGCTGTTTTCATAAGGGCCTTTTGTCATTCGAAAAATACTGTTTGCGGCCGGGCGCGGTGGCTCAAGCCTGTAATCCCAGCACTTTGGGAGGCCGAGACGGGCGGATCACGAGGTCAGGAGATCGAGACCATCCTGGCTAACATGGTGAAACCCCGTCTCTACTAAAAAATACAAAAAACTAGCCGGGCGAGGTGGTGGGCGCCTGTAGTCCCAGCTACTCGGGAGGCTGAGGCAGGAGAATGGCATGAACCCGGGAGGCGGAGCTTGCAGTGAGCTGAGATCCGGCCACTGCACTCCAGCCTGGGCAGCAGAGCAAGACTCCGTCTCAAAAAAAAAAAAA
>NC_045435.1:172109997-172137378 GCF_002776525.5 Piliocolobus tephrosceles | reverse complement strand
AGAAAAATACTGTTTGCTACCTCAGTTGTCTGTAATGTGAAGAGAGTGATACCTGTTGCCTGGTGGTTTGAAAGATGAGCATATTTAAAGCATCTGGCACACAGGAGATGTTCAGTGCAAGTTAGTTCTTGCTTCCCCTGCTCTCTCTCCCAACACGCATAGCTTATTTACCCAGCCAAAATCAGAAGCAGAAACCTTGGCAATAGGGGTCAGGTGATTTTTGACTCTGGATTACAGCTGTAGCTTTGAGGGACAACCTGGATCTGGAGTTGAAAGTCAGTTTTAAGTTTAAAATAAGGACTTAGAGTCAACTTTCCTGGTTAAGAGAAACCTAAATAGGAATGTTCACTGTAAGTGCCCTTTTGCTTCAGCATCTTGGGCAGAGGATACTCAACTCCATCTGATAAGTGTCTAGTTTTTGTTGTTTGGAATCTAGATTGTCACTACAAATTGAGCTGTTTTTGTGTGTGGGATAGGGGAGGAAGAGGAAATGGAAAAGGGGGAGAGATGAGCAGGAAAGGTAAATGACATTTGTTGATTACCTGCTGAATGCCAGACAAGGCAGAGAGTGAGTGTCAGTGCATCCCAGAGAGATAGCAACAGAATTGCATGCGTATGGAACTTTTTCATAACCCTAGATGCTTTTACATATATTATTTCTTTTAACCCTCACAGTGATCCTATGAACAGGTATATATTATTACCTCATTTTACTGTTGAGTAAACTGAGGCTCAGTGAGGTTAAGTAAATGTCCTAGGGTCACATAACAGGTGAGTGGCAGAGATGGGATTAGAACTCTGTGATTCCAAAACCTGTGTTCCTGTCCTTATGCTGTGCTGTCTCATGCCAGTTGTGTGGCCCATAATTAGATCTTGTAATTATGTATCCTTGATGATCACATAACTGTGGTGGTGGAGTGGTGGATGGATTTTTAGAGTTTGCTTCTGAACTGAGTCTGGGTTATCCTATTTGAAACTGTCATTGATGGTGAGATAGAAATGATGGAAGAAAACCCAAATATACCAGAAATGGGTAGTACACCTCCAGTGCCTATTTATATTTTATTTCTCATCAAAATTTCCACTAAGGTGACTCACACCAGTAATCTCATCACTTGGGGTGCCGAGGTGGGAAGACTGCTTGAGGCCAAGAGTTTGAGACAAGCCTGGGCAATGTAGCGAGACTCTGTCTCTACAGAAATATATATGTATGTGTGTATATATATATTATTTTATTTATTTGTTTTTTGAGACAGAGTTTCACTATTGTCACCTAGGCTGGAGTGCAGTGGTGCAATCTCAGCTCACTGCAGCCTCCAGCTCCCGGGTTCAACTGATTCTCCTGCCTCAGCCTCACGAGTAGCTGGGATTATAGGCACCTGCCACCATGCCCTGCTAATTTTTATATTTTTAGTAGAGATGGGGTTTCACCATGTTGGCCAGGCTGGTCTCTAACTCCTGACCTCAGGTGATCCACCTGCCTTGGCATCCCAAAGTGCTGGGATTACAGGTGTGAGCCACCGCACCCAGCGGTCATATGGATTTCTTTCAGCATATTCTTTACTTGCATGCTCTCTTTCCTGGACTTCTAGCTTTTATTTAATGTTCCATCTAGGCATAGCAGAAAATAAGTAAGAAAGGAAAAGATGACGTTCACCTGCTCAGTGCTCTTAGGAGAGGAAGTGAAATGAAGAAACATTTATTAAGTGCTGAGCGCAGTGCCTGGCACAAACACCACCTTTGCAAGTTCACTCCTGTTATTGTTCGGGTTTTAGGTGGTGAAGGGGGCGACAATCTTCCAGGGCCTTGCCTTTGTGCCATCTAAAAGATCTTTAGCCAGTTCAGCTAATTTACAACTAAAGGTCATTGAACTCGGCTGAGCGCGGTAGCTCACGCCTGTAATCCCAGAACTTTGGGAGGCTGAGGCAGGCAGATCACCTGAGGTCGGGAGTTTGAGACCAACCTGACCAACATGGAGAAACCCCGTCTCTACTAAAAATACAAAATTAGCCGGGCATGGTGGCGCATGCCTGTAATTCCAGCTACTCTGGAGGCTGAGGCAGGAGAATCGCTTGAACCCGGGAGGCGGAGGTTGCAGTGAGCTGAGATCGTGCCATTGCACTCCATTCCATACTGGGCAACAAGAGCAAAACTCTGTCTTAAATAAATAAATAAATAATTAATTAAAATCATTGAACTCCTGTGTGTGTTAGCATCGTGAGTATGTCTTGAAAGAAGAAATTTGTGGCTGGCTTTATCACTGCAGGCAGCTGACAGAATCTGGAGAGAGAAGGGGAACACAGACAAACCAGGCCAAAGAGCTGGTTTCAACCTGTGTGTGGTCCTAGAGCCTCGATCAGCTGCCTTCCATCTTGGTTTGCCGGAAGCCTTTGTAAGGTGTGTCCTCAGTCAGTCAGTCATTTATAATATGACTACAGGTCTGAAATTTGCAGCTGTACAGAATGTCTGTCAGTTTCTCCCGTTGGCTATGCTCCTTCTGGCCTCAAGAACTTGGCACAAGCTGTTTCCTGTGCCTGGAACACTATTTCCCTGCTTTTTGCCTGCTTAACTCCTCCATTACCTTCAGATACCGGTTTTAGATGCCACATCCTGGAGGAAATTTTCCCTGACTTGCAGCCCCACTCTGGTTTAGATGCTCCTGCTCCTCCTCCCATAGGCCCTTCTGTTTCCCCCGTCATTGCTCCACTCCCGTATTACTGTTTCCCGCCCCCCCTCCCCCTTTTTTTTTACTGCACTGTAACCTTCATCCGGGCAAGAACGATGTTTGTCTTGCTTGGCATTGTATAATTTGAGCACAGTGCCTGCCACATAGTAGGTGTTCAAAAGGAATCAAGAATCGTGTATTACTTATTTTTAGCCATTTTCATTGTAAACTTGCACCCTGGAATTCGTAGGAGTCTTCCATGCTTGGAAGTGGCATTCCATTGTATCTGTGCCCCTTTGACTGCAAGATTAATGTCAGAGCTCCAGATACTAAATGCAGTGGAGAGGGAGATGGATAAGGCTGGGTGTTCAGAGAAGTCTCATAAAGGTGCTTAGACATAAATGGAACCTTCAAAAAATGGGAAAGATATAGGTAGGTGTGCAGACAAGCCTTCCAGGACAAAAGGGATGGGAAGAGAGGTATAGAGGCAGAAATGCTGAGGGTGTGTTTCTGAGACTAAGAGCTTGTACTGACTTGTATTAAAAGATAGGTGTTAGTTGGTAGATGATTATGCATCCCATTGAGGTTCTGGAGCCTCAGCTAGGATGGACTCATTGACCTTTTGCTAGTAAATGTCAACTTTCTCATCCCTTAGTTTTGAGATACACGACTCCTAGCTTTTTTGTGACTGTAGCATAAGACTCTACCATTGTCACCTACGTGGTGATCTTCCTGGTTGTTTAGAGAACTAAGCATTTTATACTGACTTAAATGAGTCTGGAAACGATAGTCTTTCTATTTATCCTTTCATAGCTCCATCTATATTCAATTTAGTAAGTACAGTTCCAAAATTGTGGGTGGTCTTTACTTCCCAAGTAAGTGAGATACCAGGCTACCCTTGACTTGGGACCCGCCCCGGCTGGATCTATGATTTCTGCTTGTAAATGAATAGCTTTTGAGTCTGCTTGTTCCCAGAATACTCTCTTGTGGTTTTCGGCACTTTCTCAGTTCCTCTGAGGCTGATCAGCTAGACATAGACAAAACTGAGATTCTGGAACCGTAGTCATCCCATCAGGGCCCACCTAGGCCCAGTTCCCTGAGGATGCCCTGCCTGAGCAGCCAGTAGCCTCCCTCTCAGGAACACATTTTCTAAACTCGAAAGTTCATGTTTTCAGGTAACTTCGTTAAATTAAAAAAGAAAAAAAAAATTTTTAAAGAGGCAATAAATACATTTAAGTCCCAAAAAGCTAAAATAAGTACAAAGGCATTTACTGGAAAGAGTCTTTCACTCTCCCCCGGTCCTCTTGTCCCCCTCCCCAGAGCACTAGTTTTTTGTTTTTCCGGAGAAACTGTGTGAGTACAAGCATGCGAATATCAATGCAGACATCCACCTAGACCATGTCAACACAATACAATGGTAGTGTACTGTACACACTCTTCTGCACCTTCTTTTTTTTCACTTAATATAATGTATCTTGGAGTTCATTTCTCTTCTGTACATAAACATCTGTTTTCTTTAAGGACCACATAGTATTCCATTGTTTAGGAATTTAAATATACATCATGTCTCCTATTGATGAACATTTAAATTGTTTCTTTCTCTTTTGAATTAAAAGTTTTATGTGTTCAAACACTGCTGGAGGGAGAACAATGGAAAAGAAATTCTTCTGATCTTCTCTGAATCCCCCATATAGAAAGTACCACTGTTAACACTTTATTCAGAATATTCTTTGCACAAAGAACAGCTCTCTGGTTCCCATCTAATTTGTTAGCTAGCTAGTCTGTTATCTAATTTACCTGTCATCCACTGTTCTGTCAATCAATCTGCTTATCCTTCTTATACAAGGCTGATGCATGGTCTACCAAATTCAGTAACCAGTTAGAGTGGATGCCCAACCAATTAGAACTGATGGCATACTGCTGGGAAGTAACTGATTATATAGCTTAGTGCTACTCAAAGTATGGTCCATGGACTGATGCCAATGTACAATTGTAACTGGCCTATGAAGAGCTAGATACAGAAGTTGAGAGTATTTAGAAACTTTATGGCAAAATGGCATTGCTGTGATATCCAAGTGGGTGACCAATGGAATTATCTTGTGGAACAGGGTAGTTTGGGTGTGTCGATCTTGTGTGGTGAGTCACATGTGGTATGAGCTATGTATAAGCCATCCACAATAGGACTACATACTGGTCTTGACAGATTGGAAATAAAACCCTGGTCCTTCACCATAGATAGTTTGAGAAGCAGTAATCTGTTTATCTCTCTCAGCAACCTATCTAATATGTCTGTCATCCATCTCTTTATCCATTCATCTATGTATCTATTTACCTATCATTTTATTTTTCCATCCATCCTTCTAGCTATATTTTATGCATCAACCAATTATTCATACCTTTCATTAACTTAATAATAATTCTAAGAGGTTGAATCTCAAAATGGAATTCTGTGGCACAAAGGTTATATATAATCTGTTTTCTAGTACATAATATATTTCATGTCTTTGTGACTTCTGTGCTAACTCATTATTTTAAAATTTTGCTGTGGCACATCTCAATTCTGAACACTGTACAAAAATCCAGTTTTTCTTTTTTGTGACTAGTGTGCTGGTAAGCGTTACCAGCGACAGACTCAGGAATCAAAACATGGTGACTGGAGAAAAATACACATGCTGGGTTGTTTATTTAAAAAAATAAATTCATTTGTGATGGCTTTTCTGCAGATTTTTCAATACTGAATATTTTTCTCCTAGTTTGCACTTGCAAAGCATTTCTTAGCCTAGGTTTTCAAAGGGGCACGTAGGCACCTATCACAGTTGAGGCTGCAACTTTGATAACCCATCAGAAAGGAGAAAACCCAAGCAAATGGTAAATGTGACTGTAATGAACAACATAACTTTTACTGACTTCATTTATTTTGGGGTTTGTTTTTAAAAAGCTGGTTTTTGTTATAAAAATAATACATACTCTTACCAAAAAGTCCAAACAGAGCTGAAGGATATAAAGTGAAAAGTAGGGGCCTGGCGGTGGTTTATGCCTGTAATCCCAGCATTTTAAGAGGCCATGGTGGGTGGATCACTTGAGGTCAGGAGTTTAAGAGCAGCCTGGCCAACATGGTGAAACCCCGTATCTACTGTAATCCCAGCTACCTGGGAGGCTGAGGCACAAGAATTGCTTGAACCTGGGAGGTGGAAGTTGGAGTGAGCTGAGATCAGGCCACTGCATTCCAGCCTGGGCGACAGAGCAAGACTCTGTCTCAAAAAAATAAATCAAAACAGAAGTGAACAGTAAAAGTACTACCCACCTCCCAGCACCGCACCCCCTCCCCCACCAACCCCAACACACACACTAGGTTTACTCCTCAGAAGTAACTACTGTTCACAATTACTGTGTTATCTTCCAAGGATTTATTATGCATATATGTATATATGACTTGACTGATAAAAACAGCATTACTTTGTTTTTGCATTGTGGGAAGTCTCTGTTACCAGTTAAGCCTCACATAACCTCAGGGCTGGGTAGAGTACAGACATGGATTAAATTCTGGAGAACTGGATGCAATGCCTGATGGGATGTCTCAGGGTGAAAAGCCTTATCTGGGTAACCATGATCTAGAGACTGGGATTTGGCTTTGTGGTTCAAGAAAGTGACGTCTCTACTGGCCCAAAACTGATTAGGTTTTCGAGGACTGTCTGATGTGAGCCATACTGGGGAGAAACAGGGATAGAAATTTTCTTTTTTTTTTTTTTTTTTTGAGGCAGAGTCTTGCTCTGTCGCCCGGACTGAAGTGCAGTGGCCGGATCTCAGCTCACTGCAAGCTCCACCTCCTGGGTTTACGCCATTCTCCTGCCTCAGCCTCCCGAGTAGCTGAGACTACAGGCGCCCGCCACCTCGCCCAGCTAGTTTTTTTTGTATTTTTAGTAGAAACGGGGTTTCACCGTGTTAGCCAGGATGGTCTCGATCTCCTGACCTCGTGATCCACCCGTCTCAGCCTCCCAAAGTGCTGGGATTACAGGCTTGAGCCACCGCGCCCGGCAGAAATTTTCATTGTAGTTCCAGAAGTATAAGTAGTGACTGGAATATTCTGCCACTCTGGAATGAAGGTACTCATAAGAGTGATTTAATTGCTGAAAAGTTGCTTTAGCGGTACTGGAAAAGAGAAGAAGTGAAATCATTTTAATCATTGAAGGGATATTAGGAGGTACCTTTGACAGAATTTGGCGATGGATTGGATAAAGGCAGCGAGTAAAGCAGGAGGAAAGGAAGATTTGCAGATTGCTGGCTGTCTAATGTCAGGGCTGGTGGTGCCTCTAATTGTAGCAAGCAGTCCTGGGAGGCTTGGAAGAGGTGGAGAAATTTTTTAACATGTTGAGTTTGAAGTGACTTTAAGATGCCCAAGGGAGGTAAATGGGGCGTAGGGGAATGTGTATAATTATTCAAATCCTGATGTGGTTGAGATTTCTTAGAGAGGTTACAGGTAGAGTGAGAAGTAAAGAGATGGAGAGAGAACAGAAGGAGAGGTAGGAGGAAATCCAGAGTGGTGCATGGAAGCCAGGGAAGAAAGTCTTTCAAGAAGGAAGAATGGTTAGCTCTGTGGCGTGTTTCTCAGAGGTCAAGGAAGATAAGGACTGAAAAATGTCCAGTGAATGACTTTTCCACGAGGACACTTTCCCAGGATAGGTTGGAACAGGGCCTGAGGTACTAATTCTTATGATAATTCAGATAATTTAGTTTTGAGAGAGAGAAAAATGTGGAAAATAAAGATCTCTATTAGATAAGGTGTGAATACACTCCCACATAGTCCCACGAGTTCCCATATAACCTGTAATGTCTCACTTTATTGCTGTATACCACACGTAAGCTTATTTAAGCACCCTATTAAAACGGGGTCTGAAATCAGGGTTTTATAACCAACTGAGATAAGTTATAAGGCTGGGGTGAAAACATGACTCTAATTGATATGATCATCACTTGCTGTGAGGAAAATTACAGTCTAATCCTAGCTTGGTAAAATTGTTGTCACAATTTGTAGTGCACAGGACTGTTATTGCTGGCACACGTCATAACTAAATTACAGCCATAAAAATAGCAGATTATGTTTGGAGAGTATCAGTTAAAAATCTGTGGTTCCAAATATTATGTAACTGTAGTTTCAGGTAAATGTTTATCTTTCCTATCTTTGTTTCTCTATTCACCGGAACTGATTTTGATACCTGGCAAAGGGGACTCAGATTAATGCAAGTAACCTCCTCAGGCCAGTTTGCCCTTTCACAATATAAAGTAAATAAAACGTGTTTAATTTTATCAAACTGGTTTGAGTTTGGCTGCATTTTGTAGTTAAAGCTTGTATTGTAGTTAAGAGGCTATTCTGTATTTTGCTAATTTGGGAGCACTTGGTGGCCTTGTTACAGATTTGGGATTTGTAAAGACATGTGAATTTAGTAGGCCGGATTAAGAGTCATAAAAGAAGCCATAAACTTGAGTGCTGCTCATAAAATTACTTAGATTTTCTGCATGTGCATTCTCTAGTGCCACCGTCCCCACTTTGTGGGTCTTTGTTTTAGGTACTATGTGAAATATAACCCTATGCATATGGAACTTTTGGCAAATAAGGATTTCTCTTACAAAATTATATCATCCAACTTATATTTGGGTATTTATGCATTTTAACATAAAATCCAACCATAAAGCTACATTGTAGAAAAACTTGAAGGAAGGAAGGCAGGAATGGAGAAAGGATCAGCTACCTAAAAATTAAGCTGTAACCAAGGGTGTATTTAAAACATCTCTTTTTTACCTAGGCTTTTAAAAAAGTTTAGCTATCTTATCTATCATCTAAGAAAAGTTAAACTTGAGTTATTGATCTTGCATGTCTGCATCCAAAGTATGAAGATGACAGGGACTGTGCTTTGGGCTTTGGAAAGCTGTGTTGTCAAGCAAAGGTCCAAGAGCTGTAATCCGTATGGTACACAGTGGAGCCATTGTTCTTTGTATTTGTCTGTTGTTAACTTTTGAATAACTATTAAGTAGTTGGTGATTATTAACAGTAGGAGCAGAGTGTAGGGTCATTATGGACAATTTGGAGTGTCAACATTAAAGAAATGATTTTAAAGGTTAGATCCCAGTTGTTGAGGCTTTGCCTGAAACTTTGGCAGGTGAGTTGAGTGAGGGATGGACCAGCATAGCCTTTTTTAATTATTAGCCGTAGTGAAGTGAGTCAAGTTTTGCCACAGTGCTTTTTGTTTAACCTAATAATTGGCCAGCCCTAGTTAATTGTCGAAAACCATTAAAGGAGTCAAATTTCCCAGTTGCACATGCATTGGAATGCCCAGCTTACCTCATATGTGTGAATAAAGGGCCAGTGTGTGGCTAATTAAAGTGCATTGTCCTTTAAGCAAAGCGTCAGTAACGAATTAAGTTTTAAGAGTTCTCAAAAGGCCCTTCTGAGGACTGGTAAACATCTTGGTGGCTGGTACATGTCGTATGGAGTCTAGGTTTGAGAGCTGCTGAAAACAAGTGTTACAAACTTCCAAGTGAGTGTGGAGGTATAAACTGATGCCATGGAGTCGCTTTAGCTGAAGCAAAAGATCATATTTACTGACACTTATTACAAATGGGTTTTTAAAACAATGTCTGTTTTGTACAGTGACAGTAAAGTCTGCCAAGAGTAAAACAAAAAGTTATATTGTGGAACAAGATAAAAGGACCCTGCATAATAAATCATATCGAATGCCATTAAAGTATGAGGTTTCATTTCCAAAATATAAATATGAGCTCCTAAATGAATGTTTAAATAATTTGATTTTTCTTTGATTTACCAGTGACTTGATACATAAAATAATTATGGCTCTGAATATGTCCAGATCTAGACCATCACAATAAAGAATACATCTGTATAGTAAATACAAAATAAAGCAACGACAAATGACATCATGTTTTAGTGATAGCTTAAGAATTGTTTTTTCATTATGATAGACCAAAAGTAGTTTATTGGCTACAAATAATATATTTATTATCTGCTAGTTTCTAAGAGTAGCATGATATCTCTGATCCAAACTATATTGATTCTGGCCAGACTTAGTGGCTCACGCCTGTAATACCAGAACTCTGGGAGGCTGAGGCGAGTGGATTACTTGAGGCCAGGAGTTTGAGACCAGCCTGGCCAACATGGTGAAACCCTGTCTCTACTAAAAATACAGAAATTAGCTGGACATGGTGGCACACGCTTCTTATCCCAGCTACTCAGGAGGCTGAGGCAGGAGAATCACTTGAACCAGGGAGGCAGAGGTTGTAGTGAGCCAAGATCATGGCACTGCACTCCAGCCTGGGGGACAGAGCGAAACTGTTTCAAAAAAAAAAAAACAAAAACAAAACCAATCTATCTAACCTTTATAGACAAAAGCATTGGTTTATGAAAACCATCAGAGATGTAAGCCATAGCATAAGCCATAGAAAATTTCAGGCCGGGCGCGGTGGCTCAAGCCTGTAATCCCAGCACTTTGGGAGGCTGAGACGGGCGGATCACGAGGTCAGGAGATCGAGACCATCCTGGCTAACACGGTGAAACCCCGTCTCTACTAAAAGTACAAAAAATTAGCTGGGCGTGGTGGTGGGGGCCTGTAGTCCCAGCTACTCGGGAGGCTGAGGCAGGAGAATGGCGTAAACCCGGGAGGCGGAGCTTGCAGTGAGCTGAGATCTGGCCACTGCACTCCAGCCCGGGTGACAGAGCGAGACTCCGTCTCAAAAAAAAAAAAAAAAAAAAAAAAAAAAAAAAAGAAAATTTCAATAAGTTCTTTAAGATGCAACTGTCTGGATCTGATAGTTTAAATTGTTTTGCTCTTGATCTGGATGGGTTTTGAACAGGGGAGATTGCATGAAATTAAATGTTGATTTTAAAATTGTTGACGCTGGTAGAGAGGCATATATCTGAATACAGTGGGGAAGACCAGAAAGTTGCTTAGAGAGATTCTGTAAGAAAAGTAGGCACAATTCTTGTGAAAAGTGGGCCATGTGAATAAGGGCGATCCAAGAATCCCTGTTAGTGCCCCTGTGTAGTTGTATGACTTTTGTACTTTTTCAAAGGTGAACTTTTGGGGAGGAGATTTCTTGAGAAGTGGTGAAGATAATGGGATAAGTTGTGAAAGTTTCCAGAAATATGAGTTTATAAGAGACCTTGAGATGTCTGTAGCTGTCCATTAGTACGAAGGAAGACCAGACATGTTGTCCAAACGGACTGTAGGAAGATAGAAGAGGTAACTTTAGGTTGTCGTGGCTCACACTTACAATCCCAGAACTTTGGGAGGCAGAGGCAGGAGAATGGCTTGAGGCCAGGAGTTTGAGACCAGCCTGGGCAACAGAGCAAGACCCCATCTCCATTACAAAGTTTTAAAAACTAACAGAATGTGATGATGCACACTACTATAGTCCCAGCTACTTGGGAGGCTGAGGTAAGAAGGATCGCTTCAGCCTAGGAGTTCAGGGCTGCAGTGAACTATGATTGCACTGCTGTACTCTGGCCTGGGCAACAGAAAGAGACCCTGTATCTTTTTTTTTTTCCAAAGTAATTTTTGTCTTAGTCTACTCTGAATAACAAAGAAGAATGATTTATTCATTTAAAGGCATCTTAAGAGCAGTCTTTGTAGACCACTCCTAGATCTTTTTGGAATGGGCTGACTTGAAAGCACAGAGAATGTAACCATGTGTCTTTAAGTGGCATTGTTTAGTGGTTCTTCACGGCAGCCCAAAGAGATAGTATCTGGCATCAGATTTGCTGGATGTGCAGAGATGCCAAGATCTCTCGTTTGAGCTAGCCTCTGCAGTGTTTTTGCTCTCAAACCTGGTGGTAGAGTGACGGCCTTGATTTGCTTCCTGCCTGAAGCCTGCTTTGGATGAATTTAAAAACCTGTTTGTTTCCCCATTAGCCAGCTGAGCCTTACCCATAATTCCTGAACTTTGATTATGGGGGTTATTACAGGACAAGAGCTTCTTTGTAAAAGAGCATGTTTAATACTCTGGGGTCTAGCGTGACTAGCGGATATAAACTGTATGGAAGCAATTAAATGCGAAGGAAATGTCATGTGGGCTGAATTTAAACATAACTTGTGGCATTGATTTTTTTTTTTAACTTACACTAAGAGGGATGGAGAGAAAAGAAAGAAAGAGAATGGAAATAGGCCAAGAGAGTCAGAGAAGCACACGCAGAGACAAGAGAAAAGGAGTCATTTTTAACATTTGGTTAAAAGTCCAAAGCCCAGAGCTAGCATTATGTGAATTATACTAGTATTATGCCATTGCCCTTTACATGAACTCTTTAAAAGCACAAATGTCAGGAAAATATACTGTACTTGGGGCTTGTATCCCTTTCTACTTGCTCACCTTTATCTTAAGGCATATGTGTACATACAACAGTGTTTTTTTTGGAATATGTTAATAAACAAGCCTGAAGGAAGCTCCATCAATGATTAAAGTGCTTCTTTCTCTAGTTTTCTCTCCTTTCATGCTCATGGCCACTGCATCCCTCTTTTCTTTTCTTTCTTTTTTTGACAAAGTTTTGCTCTTGTTGCCCAGGCTGGAGTGCAATGGTGCAATCTTGTCTCCCTGTAACCTCTGCTTCCTGGGTTCAAGTCATTCTCCTGCCTCAGCCTCCCAAGTAGCTGTGATTACAGGCATACAGCACCACACCTGGCTAATTTTTTGTATTTAGTAGAGATGGGGTTTCACCATATTGGTCAGGCTGGTCTCGAACTCCTGACCTCAGGCGATCCACCCGCCTCGGCCTCCCAAAGTGCTGGGATTACAAGCGTGAGCCACCGTGCCTGGTTGCCACTGCATATTTCATACAGAGTAGCTCATCTTTGGACTTTTGATTAGGTGTAGTGTATCATTTCTCAGTTGCCTAGAACATCCTACATCTCTATGCTTGGTCTGTTAAGATTTAGCCAACCCTATCTCCTCTTTAATGCCTTATTGCACCAACGAACTAGAAGGGATCTCCTCCTACTCCAGATCCCCATAGTAATTTGATCTGTCACGGTAATTTGCCACTTAATCTTTTCTACTGTCCATCAAAGTGTCGTGTAAGGTTTGTTTGTAAATGAATGGGTTTATTTCATTTCTCCAACTTGCCAATTCTTAGAATATGGAATTGATGTTGTATTGTCCTTCATGCCTAGCACATATTGGTACTAGGGAATATTTGTTGAGATTAATGTTAATACTGAATATGCTGTTGAAATAATCAAAATGTGACTGGGTGGTCAGAGGCAGAAATTGATGCTTTTAGATTAGATGTAATAGTATAGCAAGTTTGATGTGAAATTGAGTTTAGAAATAATAGACAACCTTTGATTATTTGCTGTGATAGAGAGTACTTGTCCTTTATTTTTATTTTGTATGGTATGAACTCATAGTGACAAGAACCAAATCTTACCTGCCTTGCATAATATTTCTCTGTCTTGCTCTGTTGCCCAGGCTGGAGTGCAGTGGCATGATCTCAGCTCACTGCAACCTCTGACCCCCGGGTTCAAGCGATTCTGCCTCAGCCTGCTGAGTAACGGATTACAGGCATGCACCACCACACACAGCTGATTTTTTGTGCATAATACTTCTCTAATGCCTGGCCCAAAGCATGGCATGCATAGTAGGGATTCATTTAACTTTTGCTGAAAGAAATAAAAATGATTTTTTTTCTTTTAAATTTCTCCATTATTTAGATTTTCTGGTGACTCTTTCCTATGCAATAAGCCAATACATATTTATGGAGCACATGCTGTGTGCCACATACTGGTACTGTGCTTAGCATAAAGGATACATATAATGTGTGTTTCACTTTAGAATATATTCTGTTCTTTGTATTTAATTCTTAGCCTGACTACAAATTCTAAAAAATCACTTTTTCAAGAAAAAACAATGAAGATCCAAGAAAGGAAAATTTCCTGGTATTAATTCAATATATTCATCTATTCCCAGATTATTTTCACATTCCACTTGATGGTGGAAATTTACCACCCCCTCCTTGCCTTTCAAATGATCCTAAGATTGTAACTTAGCCCAGTGGAACTGAAGAGGTAGAGTAGGCTGTTTGGGTTTCAAAGGACTTTTCCGGATACAAAGTAAATAGGGGAATTGGAGATATCAACAAAACTAATTAAGTGGCTTGACTGTGTCAGTAGTGAGTTCAGAGATGTCAGACAAGCTAGTTAGTAGCAACTATTTAAACACAGTCTCAAGTTCATTTTCAACGGTGCCGCCATCATCCACGAACTTCAAAGGAAGTTTAGCCGGATTAATCCAGGAAAATTCATTCTCCTGGGAACATCACATTCTTTTTTTTTTTTTTTTTTGGGACGGAGTCTAGCTTGTGGGCCAGGCTGGAGTGCAGTGGTGCGATCTCGGCTCACTGCAAGATCCGCCTCCCGGGTTCACGCCATTCTCCTGCCTCAGCCTCCCGAGTAGCTGGGACTGCAGGCACCCGCCACGATGCCTGGCTAATTTTTTGTATTTTTTAGTAGAGAGGGGGTTTCACCGTGTTAGCCAGGATGGTCTCGATCTCCTGACCTCGTGATCTGCCCGTCTCGGCCTCCCAAAGTGGTGGGATTACAGGCATGAGCCACCGCGCCCGGCCCATCACATTCTAAATTACATATTCCTTGTTAATATCTTCATTTAAAATTTTGACTTGAGCTCTTTTATTCTTTACTTGTCCCTTAAGGTCACACAGACCCAAGATTTAACAAGGTTATCATCTTTTCAGATCTCAGAAAAGTGGGAAAATGAATCCACTTTTGACCAGAATAAAGGGAAGAAGAATTTAAAATTATAAACCAAGTTTACTTTACTCATATGTGGTCGTATATTCAACATTGCCTATTTTTTTTTATTTAAAAAAAACTGTCCAAGTTATAAATAAATGCATTCTTGCTTTAAGAAATTCAGCTAAAGCGATAGATTTTTTTGACCCTCTATCTCCAGTCCTGCTCATCTCCCCAGGAGGAGAGCCCGTTTCTCAGTTCAGGGACTGCCCTTCAGACATATGTATGCAGAAACCAATGATTCAAGTTTTTCTTCTTCTTCCTTCTTCCTCCTTTCTCTCTCCTCCTCCTCTTCATTCCTCTGCCTCCTCCTCTTCTCCTCCTTCTCCTTCTTCTCCTTCTATATATTGTACCTTAACTTCATTTTTCCCTGCTGCTTTCAAGTTCTTTGTTCTAGGACAGCAGCTAGAGATCTATCTTAATATGTTATTCCATTTCATGGCTATACACAGTTTATTTACCCATTTTTTCTAGTAATGGGACTGTAATGTTACTTAAACCTCATCTCAAAGACCTAGTATAAATTAAATTCTAGCTTCATTTGAATTTGTCATCACTTTGAAGGGAGATTTTTAGTAATTGTCAAAAAAAAAATACAAGCTCAAACAGGTCCAACTACTAAAAATACAATGCACTTGTACGATAAGTTAAACTTCTTTTAAATATGGGGACCCAGAGTACTGTATCCCCAGCACTCCTGTGAGCTAGCCAGGAGAAGGGGAACATTATCACAGCCATATAAAGAAGAGGGTAGAGCAGGGCCCCATTCTGCTGATTTCTCATTATACGGGGCTCTTTGGTCAAGATCACAGAATATGTTTCTCCCTCCCATGCAAGAAAGGCAGGGATTCCTCCTCTCCTCTTTAGTCTTCCATCCCTGCTTAGAGCTTTTTGACTAGAATTGTCAGTTCCAGGTTTGGCCTCAGAGTCTTTAAGTTGTGAGGGGACAGACGTGGTGAGGATATACTGTGGCCAGGTCTGGAGGGTGTGCTACTGAGAATCAGGGCAGGGAAGAGGCTCAGTGGTTGCTGGGGCCGAGGTAGTGTCTGCAAAGCACAGCCATGTGAAAGGGCGAATGCCAACTGAGCATGGCCTTGGGTCACTGGCTGCCTTTCGAACAGGAGCTCCACAGGCGAGGTGGACTTGCACAACAGCAGCCTGTCAGATCCAGGGTCTTTCACTTGTTTCTTTGGGATCCTCACCAAGCATGTCATTCATCCATTTATTGTGCATGGACCTTGGTAGGGAATAGGCATTGTTCTGTTTTCTGATTTATTTCTCTTTGAAAGTCCATCCTCAAGGGCAGGGAACATGTTTTATTCTTCCCAGAACCTTAGGATAAATGAATGGGAGAAAATGAGTAAAAAAGGAAACTTTGGTAGGAGATAATGAGCCTTTTCCTTACTGCTCTCATCTTTAAAAGCTGGGTCACAGACATCTTAATATGCATGTACATGTATTTATTTAACAAACATGTACATAGCACTTACTTTGTGCCAGGCATTGTTCTCATTTAATTATGCCAACAACTCTGACAAAAACACTATTTTTATCCCCACTTTGCTCAGAAAACTGATGTACAGGGCATTTAAATAACTTGACCAAAGCCACACACTAGTAAGGACTTAAACTTGGGCAGTCTGGGCCCACAGTCACCCTGGCTCTGCTTTTCCCTCTCACTGGTCTTGACGTGGTTGGGTCTTCATTATGTTTCCCCTTCTGGACCTCTCACCTTTCCTTCCTCTTTCTCAATTCCTGTTGCCTCCACCCTACTGTGTGTTGTGATCAATTATTTGTAGACTGCAGCACGCTAACCTCTGACTTCAGTCCCTTGCGCACCACAGCCAGGGGAATCTTCCTTCATGATGGCTCTCATCGCCCTTTTCCTGCTACAGAACTCTCCTTGGTGTCCTGTCCTGTCAGGGCCGATCTCCTGCCTGGTTCCCAAACCTCTAGAATCTGACAGTGCCGCCCTGCTCATCTAGCCTCACTTCCCTTGGCAACCCATGTGCTGCCACAGCTCCTGACAGTGCTCGTACCCCTTCCCTGGGGCACCCTCACCTCTTCCCTGATCATCCATCAGTTCATTCTGCCGTGGATGTTCTTCTAGGTCTCACCTCCTGCGTGACCACACAGCTCTTAGTGTCTGCTCCGCCCCTGAACCCAGTCTGCAGGCTGTTGGATTTCATTGTTCCCGGCTTGAAAAAGCCTGATTAGGTTTAAACTCTTTGGGGGGTCTGCCATTATACTTAGCACTGAGCTGGGTCCCAAAGGTCGTTGGTGAGTACTGGGATTAGTAGGTAGAACACATTAGGACACTAGCCTAATATTGGGCTTATTACTTGGTTTCCTCACCCTTAAATGAAGAACTTAAAGGAGATAATGGCCAAGTTTCCTTTTAATTTACTTAACCAATTACACTTGCATATTTCTTTTATTTTTTAGAGACAAGGTCTCACTCTGTCACCCAGAGTGGAGTGCATTGGCACAGTCATATCTCACTGTAACCTCAACCTCTTGGGCTCAAGAGATTCTCCCACCTCAGCCTCCCAAGTAGGCAGGACTACAGGTGTGCATCACCATGCCTGGCTGGTTTATTTTATTTTTGTAGAGATGGAGTCTTCCTATGTTGCCCAGGCTGTTCTTGAACTCTTGGCCTCAAGCCATCTTCCCAACTTAGCCTCCCAAAGTGCTGGGATTATAGACATGAGCCACTGTACCTGGCCACACTTATTTTTTAACAGCTTCATTGATATATAATTTACACAGCATATAATTCACTCATTTTAAGTGTATAATTCAATAGTTTTAAATATATTCAGGTATGTACAACCATCATCACAGTCAGGTTTAGAACATTTTCATCACCAAAAAGAGAAGCCCCAACTAACTAGATAGCTATTAGCCATCCCCCTCTCCTCCACATTCTCATCTTCACCAGTCTTAAGAAATTACTAATCCACTTTATGTCTCTGTTGCTTTGTTTATTCTGGAAATTTTATGTAAATTGAATCATATTTACATAAAATTTGTAAATTTGTAAATACACATATGATGTGTAGTCTTTTATGAGTGGCTTATTGCACTTGGCATAATGTTTTCAAGCTCCTCTATGTTGTAGCATATATCACAACTTCACCCTTTTTATGGCTTGATAATATTGCATTGTATGGATATACCACATTTTGTTTATCCATTCATTTGTTGGTGGATTTTTGGGTTGTCTCCACCTTTTTGAAAATTACATCCATTTTTGAGGGGCAAATGATCTTCCTTTAGTGGCTTCTACAGTTGCCAACAGCAGTTTCCCTCTACTGCTGTAAAGGTAAGGATCTGGGCTTAATGTCTTTGTTTGCGCTGTGTGGATGGACAGGTTGGATGCTTGGTCATCAATGTCAGAGAGCAGTCATAGAGAGTACTCGTGAGCTTTGTAATCAGGCGTACTGGTTTGAATCATGGATCTGCCATTAAATGAGCTGACATAACTTCAGGAAGCACGTTTCCTCATTGGTAAAGTGGGAACTACCTTGCCTGTTTCCTTAGAGTCAGAGCTATGCTAGAAACGACGTGGCCTTGGGGCAACTCAACCAATGCAGAGAGACCTCATGGCTATAAAAATAAATAAGTAAATACAATTTAAAAAGTAAAAATTATTTTTAAAAAAGTGCTCTCACGCCTGTAATCCCAGTACTTTGGGAGGCTGAAACCAGGCAGATCACTTGAACCCAGGAGTTTGAGACCAGCCTGGGCAACATAGTGAGACTCACTCTCTACAAAAAATACAAAAAAATTAGCTGTGGATAGAGGTGGGGGCTTGTAGTCCCAGCTACTTGGGGGAGCTAAGGTGGGAGGATCACTTGAACCCGGGAAGTTGAGGCTGCAGTGAGCTGCTGTACTCCAGCTCGGGTGACAGAGTGAGCTCCTGTCTATGAATGAATGAATGAGTGAATGAATGAATGAATGAAGTTGAGGCTGCAGTGAGCTGCTGTACTCCAGCTCGGGTGATAGAGTGAGATCCTGTCTATGAATGAATGAAGGAATGAATGAATGAATGAATAAATAAATAAATAAATAAATAAAGTGCTTAAAGTTCTCAATTTTATTAAGGTGTCATGCCTCACAGCTCTTCCCTACCAAGCATGGAACCCAGGATCACCACACTAGTTGCAGTACCCAAAGCGGACCTACTTAGTCTTGTTGGGACAATTCATGTCTCCCTTCACATGTATTAATGGCCTCTCTTGATCTTGGATCTGGATTTGTGCTCCAAGTCACTACCCCATCAGGTCATTTGAGAAGAATGGCTATAGGGAGTGAGACATTTTTCCGTCTGAAAAGATACAGCGGGAGTGTATTTCATTCTTTGTGGGATAGGCAAGGAGGACGCATTGCTGTTTTTTGGTAAGCTTTACCTGAAAGTTGTTATGCGAGAGGGTAGGTGGTGACACTGAGCTTGCTTGTGGTTATTGAACATCCATTGGCACTTATATTTGGGGTTTGTACATGAAGACCAAAATGCCTTTTTTAGTAACTGGCTGCATGAGAGATGAAATGTTAATTTGATCCAAACTTTGCTTGGAGCGTGGTGTTCACAACTGATTTTGCTAATGTCATTAAGAATCAAGGAACCCGACAACTTTGGATTTTAGGCAAGGCCTCTCTCTACACCCAGAGTAACAATTTAAAAAATCGTTTTAAAGTAAGGAAGTTTTAGAAACATACAACTCTTATAATAGTGGATCTTTTGAGATAATGGAAAGTTAGTCATTTTCCTCATCTAAACTCAGCTTCTGCCCCCATGATATTGGTAGGAGGTCGAGAAATTTGATTGTGAGGATTACGTGGATCTTTATTCCCCTTCCTCTATTCTGACCCCAGGTGAGTGGGGATAGCTCTGGCCTGGTATTCCTCCCACTGGCTTGACCTATTAATGGCAACAGTGAAAAGGTCAACATTTCCAGGCTGACACACTGACCACATTTTGTGTGGGAGATCTCAACAAAAGAATATTTGTTTCTGGGAGACTGACGTCCCCTTTTGTTCATTAAGTCTGTCCTTTCCATCATTAGATTGTGAACCTTGTCAGAATTAAGTAGAGCTTAAAAACAAGGAAGGAATGAGTAAAGGAAATTTAGTTTGCTACATCTAAATGCAAATTGTGCAAAAACAGACGGGTGAGGTAAGAATGGACGTCATTCCTGGCGTGACTGCAGGTACTCTTGGTCTACACCATGATCCTGGAAAAGGAGGATTTAATCATCTGAGTTATTAGCCGTTTTCATTACCTTAGGCATTGTGACTCTGCTTCCTATTGATCCTAGAGCTAAGGTGCCCTGATTTATATGCAAACCCTTGTTTGCCTGCCCAGTAAGTACAAAAGGGCTTAAGCAGGTGACTGGGGCCTCACATGAAGTGACAAGACTATTTCTGCCTGGAAAGTACAGGAGCTGAGCAGGACTGAGCTGGTCTGCAGGAAAGGCAAGAAGAAATTCTGATTATCTGTTCCCAAACAGAGCCATGTCCTGTCTATGAGGTGGCCAGCTAGGAGAGTGGAAACAGTTTAGATCTTTGTCTTTGGCTACTGGTCTGAGAGAAGTTGCTGTTTTTCTTATATCCTTGGTAGAAAACCTTTTCTTCATCTCTATCTATTCATTGCTAGAGGTGAAGGCTAAAGCAAAATGACAAGACTTTAATTTTATATGAATTATTTTGGGACTAACACTCTTATAATTATGGTTCGCTTAAATATTATAATATTACTTATTGCAAAAGTAGTTTATAGGGAATTGGAATTTTTTTACAGAAGAAAAAATGCACCAAAGATTTTATTATTCTAATATCCTTCAAGTTAGCCCGTTGCGGTGGCTCACAGCTGTAATCCCAGCACTTTGGGAAGCTGAGGCAGGAGGATTGCTTGAGCCCAGGAGTTTGAGACCAGTCTGGGCAACATAGTGAGAACCCGTCTCTACAAAAAATAGTAAAGTTAGCTAAGCACAGGGTGTGTGCCTGTAGTCCCAGCTACTGGGGAGGCTGAGGTGGGAGGATTGCTTGAGTCATGGAAGTCGAGGTTACAGTGAGCCTTGATTGCTCCACTGCACTCCAGCCTGGGTGATAGAGCGTGAACCTGTCTCAGTAATAATACTCTTCAAGTTTTTCCCTTTATGTTTGCATATACGGTTTTCATATTGTTACATACTTTCATGATCAGATACTCCATAGTAGATGGCTTGGCTGATATGAAAGGATTTTTTGTTTTGTTTTATTCCTTTAATATGTGTCATCACCAGTTTAAAACTTACAAGGGTTAATAATCATTTAGTGCCAGTTGTCTCTGAAACAATATTTTTATCAAAGATTGTTGTGATAGAGAAGAATATCTTCATGGCTTTGTTTTGTTCTTCACTTGGATGACAAGTTACTGGTATTTGGAGAACATGAGAGAGATTATTTTCCTCAGATTTCGAAATGGCAGAGCATAGGAGTGAGGTTGGGTCTAGTGGGAAAATCTTTTACAGGCCACGCTCAAGTCCTGGTTGGGGTTAGCTTGGCTTAGGTTCCCCAGCCTAGGAAATACTGACCTAGTTCTTAGATAATCTCTGAGGCATTTCTCTGTAAGGGTATGTAAGTATCCTAAATGAATAGGTGGAAAATACAAATATAAGTACTTTTGTGAGCCCGAGGGACTCTTCTGCAAGATCAAAGACAAATATTTTAGTTTGACTGAGAAAGGAGTGAAACTTTTAAAATAAACAACAGTATTTATTTTAATAGGGAGTCTGAGGTCTTTCCAGTAGGAGTTGGGAAATAACCTTTTTTCCTCTTAAACTCATGCTGCACAATTCAAGAAAAATGTTTTTTTCTCTTAACCTTTCCTTCACATACTTGGCAGAGATTACTGCCAGAAGAATGAGATGGGCACAGTGGCTCACGCCTGGTAGTCCCACCATTTTGGGAGGACCGTGGTAAGATTGCTTGAGCCCAGGAGTTCGAGACTAGCCTGGGCAACGTAGGGAGACCCATCTCTACAATTTGTTTTTTAAAAGCCAGGCAGGGTGGTATGTGCCTGTGGTCCCAGCTTCTCAGGAGGCTGAGGTGGGAAGATCACATGAGCCTGGGAGGTCGAGGTAGTAAGCTGTTATCATGCCACTGCACTCCAGCCTGGGCAACAGAGAGAGACCCTGTCTCAAAGTAAAAAAAAAAAAGAAAAAAAAAAAAGAATGATTTGTGAGACTTGAGAGACTTGTAGCATTGGATTAGAATCTTTCTTGGTACTAAAGTCTGAAATAGCTGGACTTGATCTAGGTAACCACTCATTTTTCCTAACCTCCAAAAGCTCCCCTTGTCTATCCTGTGGACAGGGATATATGTGCTCTACCATACCGAAAAAGATACTGCCAGGGCAAGAATTAGCCTATCATACAAAGCAATAAACAATACCAAAAGCCAAAATTTGACTTCAGTGACAGTTGTTTCCTAGAGCAGTATTTGTTTGTTTGAGTTTCCTTGTTGCAAAGCATGCAGCTCACAAAGTGCCCCAAACTGGCTTAGTAAGTTTTGTTTGTTTGTTTGTTTGTTTTGAGACGGAGTCTCACTCTGTTGCCCAGGCTGGAGTGCAGTGGTGCCACTGCAAGCTCTGCCTCCCGGGTCCACGCCATTCTCCTGCCTCAGCCTCCCGAGTAGCTGGGACTACAGGCGCCCACCACCACGCCCGCTAATTTTTTGTATTTTTAGTAAGGATGGGGTTTCACCGTGTTAGCCAAGATGGTCTTGATTGCTTGACCTAATGATCTGCCCGCCTCGGCCTCCCAAAGTGCTGCGATTACAGGTGTGAGCTACCGCGTCCGGCCTCCTTTTTTTTTTTCTTTCTTTCTTTTTTTTGAGATGGGAGTTTCGCTCTCGTTGCCCAGGCTGGAGTGCAGTGGCACCATCTGGCTCACCGTAACCTCCGCCTCCCAGGTTCAAGCGATTCTCCTGCCTCAGCCTCCCGAGTAGCTGGGATTACAGACATGTGCCATCATGCCTGGCTAATTTTGCGTTTTTATAGAGATGGGGTTTCTCCATGTTGATCAGGCTAGTCGCGAACTCTCGACCTCTGGTGATCTGCCCCTCCCCGGCCTCCCAAAGTGCTGGGATGACGGGCATGAGCCACCGCGCCCAGCCAATAAGTTTTTAAAGTCTTTAGAATTTTTTAGAAAACGTCAGCTTTCTTTAAAAATAAAAGGGCCCTCTCAGGCTACAACTATAAGGAGAAGGGAAGGAGACCTACCCTGGAGAGTTTTGGAGGTGAACCCCGCTGTGATTTCATGGGACAACATGGATATCTCTGGTTTAATACAAACTTTCGCCAGCTTGATTTGGGGGCTTCCTGTAGCCACAGCACACACTCTTCAGCTATCACCACCTATTCCTTTCTTCCTGGCTTCTCTGGCATTTCCGGGGGTGCAGGAAAGGGCTGGTTTAAGGCAGCTGGCATACCTTCCTTTCTCTCAGGCTTCCCCACTCCTAGGATTATATACCATAGTTTCTTCCCGTCAAAATTTCGTGTTCCTCTGCTCATTGCATTTCGTTGCTCAGCATAAATTCAGGGTTGACTACCCCACATGACACCCCACATGGCTGAAAACGGGGTGGATGCTTCCCAAAGGAAATTGGGATTGTGGTCAGGAGAGAAGGGGAATAGATCATGGGTTTACCTTAAGAATATGTTTACCCTAAGAAAGGTTGTTGGATAAAATACAGATGTTCAGTTAAATTTGAATTTCAAATAAACAGTAGGTAAATTTTTAGTTTTAAGTATATCCCAGATATTGCATGGGACATATTTGTACTAAACAAATTATTTATTATTTATCTGGAATTCATATGTAGCTGGGCATCTTGCATTTTTATTTGCTAAATCTGATGACCCTAGATCCCTAAGATACTTCTCATGTCTCATTTTATGTTTTTTGTTAGCTTACCTGGCCTAAGATTTCTTTGCTTTGGAGAGATGCTGGGGAGTGGCACAGTGGGCAGGATATTACACTTGTGTGAATTAAGAGAGGGCAGGGCATAAATAAAGTATTGGCCAAGCAGCTGCTTGGTGGCCTGAGGACAGAGTAGGTGTTCAACTACCTGTTAGCTGTGTGCCAAAGTTGGGCAACACCTTGTTTTTGATACTATTCTTAGATGCACCTTTATGCTGCGTGTATTTCATCACCCCATGTGCCTACACATTCAATATGGGTGGTTTTCCAATCGATGCTCTTTTGTAGTCCTCATTGGAAAATACCTCTGGTATCTTCCCTTGGAGTATGGAAAAAGAGGGATAGAATTTTACCTCTAACCAAAAATGCTCAGCCTGCTTTGGGATTTTTCAATGCTGATTACTTAAATAAAGTAAAAGTTATTTTTTTATACTGAACATCACATCAGTTCTGGCCATTTTTTTTTTTAACATACTATAGAATATGTATATGCTTGAATACAAACATTCTCTTTAAATTCTAGCTCAAACAAGATATGATTAGCTTGGTTTTATATATTGACTGATTTCAACTGGATGGATTTTAAGGCAGGAAAAACCCATGGGAAATATGATCCTGAGGCACCGAGGATGGTTATAAGACGTGGTCTTACTATATGCTGGGGTTTTGGTACTCTTTCTCAAGGCTCTGTTATTAGTTGGTAGGCTCCAGTAATGAATATAGAGGACTGACAGAGTGGGATTAACTAATTTACAATTGTTTCCTACTGAAATCAAATGCACGGTTTTCCCAATTTAAGACTTGGCCCCTTGTACCTTGATTTGATTCAGAAACTCATCTGTGATGTTTTTGTTTCCTGGCCCCTGCAGGAAAACTCATTTGTCATGAGTTACAATTACTGTGCAGTCATTACTATGTGGTTGTAGCACATTCATTGCTAACAATGGTTTATGAGTGTCACCTTAATCCATGAGCTCAACTGGGTGTCAGACATCTAGGAAGGGAGGGACTTGGTAGGTACTTAAATGGTGAACTCAGGGTGCTGCATGGAGGTGATTAAGGAGGTGGCATTTGGTTTGAGTCAGGGCTTTTAGTGCTATGCATAGAACAACTTGTTTCCTTATGAGAATATAATTGTTTGCATGTGATCCTAATTTCTGCTTTTTTTTTTTTTTTTTTTTTTTTTTTGAGTTGGAGTCTCACTCTGTCACCCAGGCTAGAGTGCAGTGGTGAAGTCTCAGCTCACTGCAACCTCTGCCTCCCAGGTTCAAGTGATTCTCCTGCCTCAGCCTCCCAAGTAGCTGGGATTACAGGTGTGCGCCACCACGCCCAGCTGATTTTTGTATTTTTAGTAGAGATGGGGTTTCACCATGTTAACCAGGCTGGTCTCGAACTCCTGACCTCAGATGATCCACCCGCCTCAGCCTCCCAATGTGTTGGGATTACAGGCGTGAGCCACCATGCCCAGCCCCTAATTTTTGCTTTATTAAAACTAAAACAAAAATTGAGTCACTATAATTCTGTCACAGAAGGCAGGGATGAAAAAGGGTAGAGTTGTCTATTTCACTAACAACAAACTTTTCCTGAAAAGGGACTTTCTGTAAAGATTAAGAATAGTATGGGCATGGTGGCTCACCAGCACTTTGGGAGGCCAAGGCGTGTGGATCACTTGAGGTCAGGAGTTCGAGACCAGCCTGGCCAACATGGTGAAACCCCGCCTTTACTAAAAATACAAAAAATAAGATAAAATAAATTAGCTGGGCATGGTGGCACATGCCTGTAATGCCAGCTACTTGGGAGGCTGAAGCAGGAGAATTGCTTGAACCTGGGAGGTGGAGATTGCGGCAAGCCGAGGTCACACCACTGCACTCCAGCCTGGGTGACAGAGTGAAACTCCATCTAAAAAAAAAAAGTTTAAAAATGATTACGATTTCTTTTTCTAAGTTTAGTAAGAAACAGAACATATCAGTTCATTCCCCTTAGCAGAAGCACTGTTATTTTAGAAGGATGTAGCAAACTGGATCTTATATACTCCCAAGTGTGGCTCCCATATCTAAGGTGATACCTATCCTGGAGAGCTTGAAGAACAGAGACTGGGCCATTTGGCCATGAATGCAGCACAGAATATAGATTCCTGTCTCTGGCTTGTGTGATGGAAGGTGGACTAGTCAGGACTGTTCCAGCTGAAGGTGACAGAGGTCTAGCTCACACTAGCTGGTGCATGAACCAAGTGAGGCCAAGGTTCGCTCCAGATCCAGGGACTTCATTAGTATCATTTAGACTCCTCATCTCTCTGCCTCTTGGCCACATTGCCTTCTCCATTGTCAGGAATATGGCCTGAGGCAGGTTAGGCATCCACATCCCAAACTAGCAGCCTATAAAGGGACAAGAGGGCTTCCCTCTACCTGCCCTCACCCACTCACTTCAGTGTATGCCAGTATCTGTTCATTTGCTCTCCTGTGAGCTCAGCAGAGAAGGGTGCTGGACTGTTCATCATTCAGGAATCACAGAGTTCTAGAATGGAGAAAGATTAGTTCCTCAATGGAAGTAGTCATGGTAGCGGTGGGGAGGGATGTGGCCGGAAGAAGGGAAGTGATTCTGGGCAGACGATAACCACATACTTTCTCCGCAGAGAGTGATGCAAGCCACATGGGAGATAGGGACCCTAACCTTAACCCTGTGGGCTGGCTGGAGAGCTAAGCATATATGCAAGAGAGCATGGCATTGCCAAAACTACATGAAGGTAACGAGGAGATGCAGAATTAAGTGCAGCCCTCAAGCATGGCCATTCGGAAAGGACTGTGAGATTCTGGCATTGTATATAAATTCCATTTGCCATAAATAGTAGCCCTCTAGTTTGCTTATCAGGATTATATCTTCTCTCCACGGTCACATAGTAGATGATTAGTCTTGAAAGCAATTACATAATTTCCACTTATACAGATTTACATTTATCCATAGAAAGTATTTCTCTCCTATTCAGATAAGCATGTCAGAATGCAAATTTATAGAAGTGATATCATTCAATGGACAAAAAATAGATGAATTCATCAGAAAGAAAGACAACATATACTGCAAACTTAAATGATGTGGGATGCCTTTACAAACTAATGGCATCATAGCATGACCTTTGGGACTGCCCAACATTCCATTTTATAGCTCTACCCTACTTTGTTCATCTAGCCCCTCTTACTGAGCACTTAGGTTGTTTCCCATTTTTACACTTTAAATGGCCATATGATAAACATTCTTTTTTTTGAGATGGAGTTTTGCTCTTGTTGCCCATGCTGGAGTGCAATGGCACGATCTCGGCTCACTGCAACCTCCACTTCCCAGGTTCAAGTGATTCTCCTGCCTCAGCCTCCCGAGTAGCTGGGATTACAGGGGTGCACCACCACACCCGGCTAATTTTGTATTTTTTTGGTAGAGACAAGGTTTCACCATGTTAGTCAGGCTGGTCTCAAACTCTTGACCTCAAGTGATCCACCCACCTCAGCCTCCCAAAGTGCTGGGATTACAGGCGTGAGCCACCGTGCCCAGCTGATAAACATTCTCAAAGATTTTTAAGATGCATCCTGAGTGCTTCATTAGAATTCATTCTTAGCAATGGAATTACTGAATCCAAGGCTATTGTTGCCATAAATTTCGATGGGGGTAGTAAGGAAAGAATAATGATAAACTCAGACCCACTTTAGTGGGTTACTGAATCGAGCACATTAATTTTTTTTTTCTTTTTTTTTTGAGACAAGGTCTCACTCTGTCACCCAGGCTGGAGTGCAGTTGTGTGATGTGAGCTTACTGCAGCCTCTGCCTCTCGGGCTCAAGTGATGCTCCTCCCCTCAGCCTCCCAAGTAGCTGGGACTACAGGCCGGCTTGCCTGGCTGATTTTCCGTATTTTTGGTATTTTTCCCTCCCCTCCCCTCCCCTCCCCTCCCCTCCC
>NC_045435.1:172087157-172109597 GCF_002776525.5 Piliocolobus tephrosceles | reverse complement strand
TCCCCTCCCCTTCCCCTTCCCCTTCCTTCCTTCCTTCCTTCCTTCCTTCCTTCCTTCCTTCCTTCCTTCCTTTCTTTTTTTCTTTCCTTTCTTTTTTGCTATGTGGGAAAATATGATTTGGTTGTAAGAACAAAAAGATAGTTATCATTGTTATATATTATTTGTATTACTGGTATAAATTTAATGTCTCTAATAAGTTACTCCAACAATTGGTCATTCATATTTTCATGGTTTTTGAAAACAAAGTATATCATTCAAATAACAACAACTTGATAGAAAAGCTAATTGCACCTGGGAGAATAATAACAACATCCCAAATTTGCTTTAATCGACCTGGCTATACCTGAACTGTCATTGTCAGAGAAGTGTCTCATAAGACTGGGTTAAACCTCTTGCTATTTTTGAGGTGATCAAATTTATGGTAATGAAAAAATAGTTATTACCAATCATATCATAAGATTGGGGGGCATGCAGTGAGCAGAAGCAGGTAGGGTGTGCATTAGGAGGGTGTGGGATATGGATTCATAATCTCTACCAAAATACTTTTTAGATAAAGGTGCGTGAGAGTTGAAGTAAAGATAAGGAAAGTTCCGTGATTGATTAAGGCATTTTGACTCTTTGGGTCCCAGAGTAGACATCCTTATGGTGGCAAAGAAAAACCATATAACCAATTCTGAAATTGTGCCAACAACATGTTGAAACAGTAGTAGAGAGATTCAAAGTTTAACGTCAGGTCACTGGTCCATCTTCCAGGTAAAACTGTAATGCGTTACATCAGACATTAAAACATATGTAGTTATTTAAAAACTGAATTCTAATATAACTGGGCATAGACCATATCAGTACGATTTCTGTCTTCTAAGTGAATGTTTCATTTGGACTTCTTCCTGTCTTTAGATTTTGCTTTTCCTGTATTTTTTCTTTCTATCGTCTTTAGCAAAAGATTGCTAGTGAAAGGAGTTGCACCTGGTTACCTTGATTAACACATCAAGAGATCTGTTTGCTGGTCTCCAAATAGTCCTGACCATGGGAAAATACAACAGGCTACTGTGGTGCAGTGGTCTCTTGCTCTTGGGGACTTATTTATTACAGCACTTGCTACTAGCATTAGTCACTTCTGTTTGGGCAGTGTGGTTTTCTGCTTCCTTCCAATAACATTACTTGAGTTAAAAAAAATACAGAAATATAGTTTCACAAAGACTTCTGTGATTAGAATTACTGTCTGGAATTTTTAAAAGCAGACAGCAAAGAAGCAAATTTAAGAAACTTGAAAAGTTTAAAAACAAGGACTATTTCTTTATAAGGGAGGCCTAAAAACTGTTGGGTTCATATTTTTTGCCCTTTAAAATGCCATATTTAGTATACTTCAAAACAGTTTAAGCAAAGCAAAAGCTAAGGTAGAAAAAGCATGTTATTCTGTGACATTTTCAGGGCCAAAAAGTAAGAATGGCAGAACATTTGTTTTCAGGAATCTGTGGTTCATTCAGCAAAATTAATTTCAATACAGAATTGTTCCTATCAAGGGTGACATGGATTCTTTTATGATGCTCCAGATTTCTGGTAGTTTATTTGCATTCTCTCCACTTGTGTCATTCTGAGAAAAGAGAACAGTCAGAGGACACTACAGTTGAAAAGCTTGAGATTCTTGTGAAAAGGCTGATGTGTGTGGTCTCCTAGCTCTGCATCCTAGAGGTATGGTTTATTCCTCCATGTGGGGCAGATGCAATTGTAACTTTTTTGCGATGGAAATGCTATTAGTTTCCAGACAGATGGGATTTGAGCTGGAACTTGAGGACCTAGATAGATAAATAGGACCTAGATAAAAATGTTCTAGGCATTTGTGTTGGCTCCTAGAAAAACATCCTCTGTCATGTTGAGTAGATAAGATACTCTGTTGTTTTAAGGAAGTCTTTTACAAAGAAGGTGAGTGTGTGTGTGTGTGTGTGTGTGTGTGTGTGTGTGTGTGTGGTGGAGGAAGGGTGCAGAAGAACATATGAGATGTAGCTCCCCAGAGGATCTTCCTTAAGGCACTTGGAACTAAGTTTGAAGGCACTGACCACAAATTCTCTCCTTCATCAAGACTTGTCAATCCAGCTGAGCTCTGTGGTCACACCTACTATAGTCTTAGAAGATGAATTCTGTGGTTGCCTCAATTTAATGACTGACCAAAGAGGTTCCAAAAAGATCCAGTTAGATCCTCAGGTCTCATATCATGGAGGTTGGGGTGTCCATGACCTCTGTTTATGCTTTGTATGCCACGCTTCCCTTTATGGGTTCTTTATCTAAAAAATAAAGACACTGAGTTGTCTGAAACCCTCTTTGGAGGAGGCAATCTGGTGTAGTGGTTAAGAATATGGATTCTGAGTCAGAATGTTTGGGTTTTGCAACATCTCTAAACTGAGATGATACGAAAACACCTACCCAACAAAGCTGTTTACAGGATTTAAGAAAGTGTCTTTTTATAAGAGTGCTATATGATGGAGCCCAGGACCAAAATACATCAAAGCATGTAGATGTTAAATGGAGCTAAGTCCCAAATTGGGTGACTAAAGGAAGGTGTAATGATGGAATCCTGGGTGCTTCTAATGGACCACCAATTTGGATAACAAAATTTAGAAATCAATCTGTGAGATCCCGAGAGAACCAGAACATTGATAGAATAAGATCTCCAGGTTCAGCCTGGCGAGGATTAACCAGCACCCAAGAAGGCAGTATTACTGGGGCTACCACATTTTTGGGCAAGAAAGGTAAACTGTGTCCCTCGGCAGTCCGTTCAAGCCTAAACCTAAAGTAGTAGGCTTGAACAAGATTACCTTGTTGAGCTCTAATAAAAATAAACAGAGTGTGGAGATTGAAGAAATCATCAACCGGTGCTATATACATGTTTATTTGTTTGTTTGTTTGTTTTTCGTGACAGGATCTTACTCTGTCACCCAGGCTGGAGTACGGTGGTATGATCATAGCTCACTGTAACCTGGTACTCCTAGGCTCAAGTGATACTCCCGCCTCAGCCTCCTGAGTAGCTGGGACTACAGGAGCATGCCACTAGGCCTGGCTAATTTTTAAATTCTTTTGGTAGAGACAGGATTTCACTATATTGCTCAGGCTGGTCTTGAACTCCTAGCCTCAAGCAATCCTCTCACCTTGGCATTCCAAAGTGTTGGGATTACAGGTGTGAGTCACTAATCTGGTCTGGTTTCTTTTTTAATAATACTCCTGACAAACACTGCCCCATAGGAACTCCTGTCAGTGTGAAGAGTTTGAAGGGGAGGGGAGCAGTGCCGTTTATCTTCTTCAAGAAGTTTCAGTTTCAGGGGGCTCCTATAGGATTGCCTTCAGGAGTGGCCCTACTCCCTGCCTCTCTGCCTGTTTCTCATCAGCTAAATGGTACAACCTCCAAGAGGTGTGACTGATGGTGAATTTCATCTCTTCCTGAAAGGTGCCATGAAAACATGCAAGGCTATTTCTCTCTGCCTTTGTTTCTGTCTGTCTCTCAGCAGGATGAGGTCATGACAGAATGGCACGTTTATCTTGGATTTCCTTGTTTGGCAAGCAGTCTGGATATCTCTGGGTTGAATGTCTCTGGGTATCTCACAGACGTCAATGGGTTGAAGAAGATGTTGGCTCCTGCATTGATTCTTTCAGAAGCCCAGGTGGTAGTGGGAAGGGGAAGGAGAAGAGGGAACAGATTTGTACTTGTCACGTCACTGCCCTCTCAGCTGGAGCTTCCTTTACCTTTCCAGGCTCCTACAGTGTGGAGAGGCAGCCTAGTATAATGCAAGGCACAGAGACTTTATGTCTAAATAGAGCTGGGTTCAAGTCTCGACTCTGCCTGTTTTAAGGTTTTTCTCCTATGTACTCCTCAAAACCCCTGTACTTATTCTTCAATGATATTTTTCACATCTGACATTACATCTCTCTCTTTTTCTGCATTTGTCTGTAAGCTTCAGATATATGGGGACCACATCTTTTTCATAACTATTAGATTATTAAAGAGCACTTTCTGGAGCTTGGCTTACTGAGCTTCAAAGGCTGGCTATGTGACATTGAGTAAGCTATCTTGCCTCTTGCCTGCCTTGGGTGGTGTTGTAAGGATTAGAGATAAATACGTGTTGGATCGCTGGCACCAAGACCAGCACAGATGGATGCTCGGGAGATGTTGTTCTCCTTACCTCAAGCTTGGTACCAGTGCCTCAGTGTCTGCTGACCCCACCAGCATGCCCGGATGTATCTGTTGGCTACAAGACATTGTAGCCCCAGGCTTGTGGCCAGCCCAGGCAGGCAGCTTGTTGGCTCAAGGAGTCCTTCATACCATTCTTCAGTCCTTTGAACGTCTTATTCTCAGACGCCCTTCTGAGAGGACATGTCTGCAAAGAGCACAGGCTTTATCTTTGGAATCTCTTGTTTTAGTCCATCCCTAAGAAATTGACAGTAGCCTTTAAAAAGTAGCCCTTAAAAGTTATTTCAAAAGTAATTATAGTTCTTTGTTAATTAAGGGGGGAAATTTTCCCATGGTCTATCATTTGCATATCCACTGTTCGCTTTGGTATACATCCTTCCAGATTTTTCTGTGTGCATGTACTATAATAACAGTTGTTTTCTTTTAGCCAATGGTGGAATATTCTGCATTTTATTTTTGTATCCATAGGAGGGATTTTTCAGAGTCCGTGGATAATATTGGTATGATTTATGGAATTTTATTTTATTTTACTTTATTTTGAGATGGAGTTTTGTTCTGTTGCCCAGGCTGGAGTGCAGTGATGCGATCCTTGCTCACTGTTAACCTCCACCTCCCAGATTCAAGTGATTCTCCTGTCTCAGCCTCCCAAGTAGCTGGGACTACAGGCACGTGCCACCATGCCCAGATAGTTTTTGTATTTTTAGTGAAGACGGGATTTCACCATGTTGGCCAGGCTAGTCTCGAACTTGTGACCTCAGGTAATCTTCCTGCCTTGGCATCCCAAAGTGCTGGGATTACAGGCATGAGCCACCTGATTTATGGAATTTTAAAAGGTTCCAAATCCTTTGTTAGAATGAGGCCAGTTAGAAATAATGAAAAGTGGCTAATCATGGAAAGCCACAAGCCCCTAGTGGTTCTGAACTTGAAGAAGCACAGTTACATTGTGTGGACAATGGCTCATCTACATGCTACCACATGAGCCTGGAGAGAGATGGGGACCGAAGGAAAGAGAAGACGGATTGCACAGTGCTCCAATCCAATTGCCCTTGAGTGAGAGTGAGATGAGAGGGAAGTTCGTTTTTCGTTCTGCTCATCATGGTCCCCAGGAGACCCTCAAATTGTGACCACCTTGTCATAGCACAATGTGGCTCCTAAATGTAAACCAGCTATCTTCTCAGCTATCTGTTCCAAAGTGGGAGGTAAAACTGAGTGTACTGGTTTTATTAAGAGACAGCATGTCTAAAAATGGCACATAAACTTAATATGCAGTTAGGAGATTTTCAGGGGCATTTTTTTCGACATTAGTTTTGCTTTTTCTTGGTGACTTTAGAACCTAACCCCCTTATTAGACTCTCTGGCCTATGCATATAAAGCAACATTTCCTCCCTCCCTCCTTCTTACTTTTTCTTCCACATTAAGCTTCTAGTTTGTGCCGGGACTGTGGGATGTAGTAATGAATGAGTACGTGACTTTTGTCCTAAATAACTTATGTTCAGTTTTAGAAAGAAGTCTGAAAATGACTTCTCATAATACCTGGCAGAATGAAGGAAATTTATTAAAAGAGAGGACAGTAGGCCAGGTGCAGTGGCTCATGCCTGTAATCCCAGCACTTTGGGAGGCTGAGGCACGGAGATCACCTGAGGTCGGGAGTTCGAGACCAGCCTGACCAACATGGAGAAACCTTGTCTCTACCAAAAATACAAAATTAGCCAGGCATGGTGCCACATGCCTGTTATCACAGCTACTCAGGAGGCTGAGGCAAGAGAATCACTTGAACCCTGGAGGCAGAGGTTGCGGTGAGCCGAGATTGCGCAATTGCACTCCAGCCTGGGCAACAAGAGTGAAACTCTGTCTCGGGGGAAAAAAAAGAGAGAGAGAGAGGACAGCCATTTTATTAGGAAAGTACAGAGGAAGAAATACGTAGTAGGATTTCATTACATGGGATTACAGAGAAGGGTGTTCCCTGAGCTGAATTTTTAAAGATAGGGTCAAATTTTCATAGGCAGAAAGAAAGGATGGGAAGTGGGCATTCTCAATTAAGGGGAAAAATGAGATCTTATGGAAGCTTAAAAGCCTGAGACATTTGACGGAATAGAGTTTGAGAACTGAGTCTGTGATGAGACAGGAAAAGCCCACAGGCGGTAAAAAATGCCGGTGGCTGAGTGCAGTGTAGCTTCCACTGAACTCTGTGGATGTTTATGCTTATTTGAACCTTGTTGGAATATTCCTGGTTTGTTTTATGAAGGGATGTCTCTCACTGAGGATATTGACTCAGGGACGTTTCCTCTTTCAGTCAGGATGGCCTCCATCAGACCAATATTGTTCTCAGGACTTTTTTTTTTGTTTTGTTATCTTGGATAAACAGAGAGAGGCTGATTCATTTTTTCTAGAAAAACAGGATGCACTAAAATACTGCAAGTGACAATGAAACAGACATGCTCACGTACAATAATATTTATAAAGAGACCAAACAATATGTGTGGCAGACACCTCTGTGGTGTGGCCGCTACCCCTCCTCCATTTCACTTGCCTTGAGTCCTTGGCCAAGGGGGTTGTTTCTTTCGATCTGTTTCCTCAGATATCAAATGAGACCAATAATACGAACTGAACAGGCGTGTCTCAAGGCACTGATGGGTATCAAGTGCTAGAAATAGTGCCGGACACGTAGTAAGTAGCCATTCCAGTAGAGCTTGATTTTTTGTGTACTGGGTACAAAATATTAATTCATAATTGGAGCAATATATATTCACAATGATTTTTTTTAAAACTTTGTATTATGGAAATATCCATAAGAGAACAGTATGGTAATTTCCCATGTACCCACCATCCCTCCACTTCAGCAATTGTCCACATTCTGCCGTTCTTATTTGTTGATCCCCTCCCTCTTTTAGAAATGTTTTAAATCTGTAATGGTTGACTGCTACCTATATTATTTTAAAGCAAATTCTAGAGAGCATATAATTTTGTGTATAGAGAGTTTTTAAGAGTCTGATAAATCAGTGACCAAAGAAGAAATCCTTAAAAAAAAATGGCAGAAACCAGTGTTTTGAATGCAATTTTCAGAGCTGAATTATAGGTATTTCTGCACCAAAGTAGGACATGTCTGCAAATCTTTAAGAGTGGCATTTTGAAAGTTCACAATATTGTTTATTTCATTTAGGGAGCATGCCACATGCTGGTCTGCACATAGATTAGCACTTAGGAGCATATGCAAAACACTTTTCTAATGGAAGATTTAAAACATACCTCAATACTAGTAGAGTAATATAATGTACCCCCCCTGTAATCATCACCTAAGCTATCGTTCTTTTTTTTTTTTTTTTTTTTTTTTGAGACAGAGTTTTGCTCTTGTCGCCCAGGCTGTAGTACAATGGCACCATCCCAGCTCACTGCAACCTCCACCTCCCTGGTTCAAGTGATTCTCCTGCCTCAGCCTCTCGAGTAGCTGGGACTACAGGTGCTTGCCAGCTAATTTTTGTATTATTAGTAGAGGCAGGGTTTCACTATGTTGGCCAGGCTGGTCTCAAACTCCTGACCTCAAGTGATCCACCCACCTCAGCTTCCCAAAGTACTGGGATTACAGGCATGAGCCACCATGCCCACCCTAAGCTATCATTCTGATGTCTCCTTTTGAAAGATGTTCATATTGTTTGTAAAAGACTTCTTAGGTCAAAAGAGCCTTATTAATTTTGGAGGAAGATATAGAATCTAATATTTATATTATACTACATGAAAAAAATTCTTATTCATCAGTGCTATTGCCTTTGAAAAGTACAGTCATGTATTGCTTGATGTGGATATGTTCCGAGAAGCGTGTCATTAGATGTTTTCATCATTGTGTGAACATCATAGAATGTATAGTCTACTACACATCTAGGCTATATGCACAGCCTATTGTTCCTAAGCTACAAAACTGTACAGTATGTTACTGTTCTGAATACTGTAGGTATTCAGTGGTACAGTGGTACAAATACAATGGTAAGTATTTGTGTATCTAAACATAGAGAAAGGTAATATGTTGTGCCACTGCATTTCTACTGCTATGATGTCGCTAGGCAATAGGAGTTATTTAGCTCTATTATGATCTTACGGGCCCCCTGTTGAATGTACGGTTTGTTGTTGACCCAAAAGTCATGCTGCACATGGCAGCATGTCAGTAATAGCTCTCAGGACTGATTTTCCCAGATGAAATGTAAGTAAAATCTGATGTTTGAAAGCAGTTCAAGCAAGACGCCTCAAAAGACATTTAAGCAGGAACACATTTGGAAGCCAGTACTGAAGTGTTAGTAATGGATAGGAAAGTTATGTATTTTCTCTTCATTCTTTTTTCCATTCATCTCTCTCTATCTCTCATTTTTGTTTACCTGCATTGTATAATTTTTTTTTCACCATGAGCGTGGATTTTCTTTCACCATGAGAGTGGATTATTTGATTGTTAAACAAGTAACAGTGCAGTGGCTCACACCTGTAATCCCAGCACTTTGAAAGGCAGAGGCAGGCAGGTCGCTTGAGTCCCAGAGTTCAAGACCAGCCTGGGCAACAGAGTGAGACCTCATTTCTACAAAAACTTTAAAAAATAGCTGGGTATGATGGTGTGCGCCTGTAGTTTCAACTACTTGGGAGGCTGAGGTGGGAGGATCGCTTGAACTTAGGGAGGGTCGAGGCTGCAGTGAGCCAAGATTGTGTCAGTGCACTCCACCCTGGGCAACAGAGTGAGACTCTGTCAAAAAAAAAAAAAAAAGTAACAAAAGAATATAAGTTAGTAAATCAAAGAAGACATGACGGGAGTGGAGATTGACTGTATTGAGTATGTCAGGGGGAGACAGATAATGTGTCTAAACCACCAAACTTTTACCCTTCGTCTTGCTGCTTGTCTTTAACTCTCTCCTTGGTCCCTGGTTCTTGTCTCTGCATTCTCATTACTAATGGTGGGGAGTGGTACTCATCTTCATGACTTAATCTCATTAGGCCAAGAAAGAGGATAATTGGCCATAGTTGCTAGGCCAGTCCCCTAAGCTGTGTTAGGCTTTCATACATGATTCTGTCTGGTCCTGTGCCTTTACATTGCCTGATCTGCCTTCTGAGACTGCCCAGGCTTTAAGAGGTGGGTGTTGGGAAAGGCTAGGAGATGGTGGATGCTGGAAGACAATACACTAGCAGAGTGTAGTCTCTCCACTTATGATCCTGAAAGTATAAAAATGCCTTTCTGTTCTGCTGCCAGCCTACCCACCTGCACTTTGGAAGAAGGGCTATTGGATATTTCAGAATGGTTTGCAGACCGGCATTGGAACCATGTTCTAAAGTTAATAATGATGGAAATAATTTAGTTGTAGAGGACTCTGGACAGGCTTGTGTAAAGCAAGCAGGGAAAGGAATAAAACATTAAACATTGTGTAGGAAGAGATGTTTTGGGGGATCAGTGGAGGTGGAGTGTGAGTGGAGAGACATGGGCAAGGAGTTAAGAGGAGACGATGTTCATAGTTAAAGAAACCATTTATACAGACTTGGTAAGTGCAGAAATTCTGATCTCTTGTATGACAAATGCTGAGAATAACTCCTATTTTCCATGCTAATTGCTAATTTACTCATCACACTGAATGTCCTCCTGGTGGAGAAATTCAGTGTCCAGCCTCATATCCTCCTGCATAGGAAATACTCAGTGACCCAAGATATTCTAATCTGTTTTATGGCACTTCCCTGAAAAGAAAATATTATTACTTAATTGGCAGGCAACAGGGGCTTTTAAGGGACTCATCTGAACACCACCTGTGTACTCACAAGTACAAAGGACAGGAAAATTAATTACAAATGATACCTTTCTCTTAAGGGTTCTAGGTTTCCAGTGCAAAATAAAGATGATCCAACTGCCAAGGTATATATTGGTAGGTGGAGTTTATTTGTTTTTTTCTTTTCCCCTTCTATAATGGATTAAGTTAATCCATGAGAACATTTACCCAATGCCCCCATTGTAACAAAATGATGTGAATTGACCAGATTTCATTAAGTACAAAATGAATGTACCTCAAACTCGGTCTTTGATGTGGATTTTGAGCTACTGTCAGGCCACAGTTCAGATACAGCAAGGATATGTACCAAAAAAGCATTCCTGTTTGATTATTTGGTGTTTGATTATCAGAATTTCTGGTCTAGAATGCAGTCTAGGTGGTAACTTTTCCAATATGAGTGTCTTCCTAAGGTAGGTCATGAGATGGGTTGGAGAATCCAGAATTTTTTTTTTTTTTTTTTTTGAGACGGAGTCTTGCTCTGTCGCCCAGGCTAGAGTGCAGTGGCCGGATCTCAGCTCACCGCAACCTCTGCCTCCTGGGTTCACGCCATTCTCCTGCCTCAGCCTCCCGAGTGGCTGGGACCACAGGCGCCCACCACCTCGCCCGGCTAATTTTTTGTATTTTTAGTAGAGACGGGGTTTCACCGTGTTAGCCAGGAGGGTCTCGATCTCCTGACCTCGTGATCCGCCCGTCTCGGCCTCCCAAAGTGCTGGGATTACAGGCTTGAGCCACCGCGCCCGGCCTGAGAATCCAGAATTCTAAGCCAGTCTCTTTCCCCTGACTTCGTACGGGCCATGAGGTGAGTTGCCCAGTTTTTATCATTCATCAAGTAGGAATAGTAATGTCTAATGTGATTGAGGTTTAAATGTAAGTCTAGGTAATAATGTAAATATAAGTGTTTTTGAAATTAAACTGACATGCAAACTTTTGATTGATCATAGTAATCAATCAGTGAACAAAACATGTTTGTGAGCTATGGAATTAGCCATAAATGTGAAGGAAGCTACAGAAAAGGGGAATGACACTGCCAGTATGCTAGCAAACACTCTGGAGCTGTGTTATTAACTGTTAAACCATGTAGTCTGGGTAAGCATCATTAACCACTTTGCCACAACTCCCCACCTCATATCCCGTACCCCATTCAAATTCAGTCCTTTCGTTGCTCAGACTCATCTTGTCTTGGCCATTCTGCCCCTCACAATATGATTTTCCCATTTTTGCTTTTTGAAACATTGAGTAACCAAAACTTAGATCAAATGTCAGTTCTTTCATATAGTCTTCTCTGATTACTCCAGTTGGGTTGACCCCTCTCTGGCATATGTCAGGGATGGGCAAACTTTCTGAGAGTCCAGATCGTTTTTTGGCTTTGCCAGACACATGGTCTCTGGTGCTTCCACTCAACTGTGCCATTGTAATGTCAAAGCATCTGTAGACAATACATAGATAAGTGGATGTGGCCATATTCAAATGAAACTTTATTCACAGAAACAAGCTGCCAGCTAGACTTGGCCTGCAGGCTGTAGTTAGCTGACCCTTGGCATGGCTCACTGTCTTGCTATGTAGCTTTTTTGATTCTGTGTGCATTTTGCCTTAACCTGCATGTTAGTAGTCTTCTTTTTAAAAGGAGTTTTTAAAAACTTTTACTATTATTTTTACTTTTAAAGATAAGGTCTCGCTGTCACCCAGGCTGGAGCAGTGGTGCAATCATAGCTTACTGCAGCCTTGAACTTCGGGTCAAGCTATCTGCCCACCTCAGCCTCCCGAGTAGCTGGGATCACAGGCATATGAACCACCATGCCCAGCTAATGAAAAACTTTTTTTTTTTTTGTACAGACGGGGTCTTGCTTCACTGCCCAAGCTGGTCTCAAACTCCTGACTTAAAGCGATCCTCCCGCCTTGGCCTCCCAAAGTGTTGGGATTACAGGTGTGAGCCACTGTGCCTGGACAGTAAGGCTTCTTATGAACAGCAGTGTCCAGGCTGTTTTCTTCCTTTGAGTCCCCCAGATGTTGTATAAATAGGAGAGTGTTCAGCTGATGTTTGACAAATGAGTGACCAGTGAATGAATGGTGGCTGCTTTCTGAAGTTGGCAACCCTGCTGTCCTGGATGGCTGAGCTCTTCCAGCCTTCTGGTATCCTGCCTCCTTTCCCTGGCCTGCCCTGCTAGAAAGAGAGGAGAGAAGGCGTCTTTTCTCTGTCTTCCTCAGCCACCCTTCCACTACTTTGAGCAACTACTATTTACAACTCAAAGAATTCTTTATTTATACAGTGTGAGAGGCTGTTTACCTGTGTTGAACTAACATTAGGTTTCTTTAAATCTGCTATTAAAACGAAGAGCGGCCATTTGTAACTTTAGGAGCGTAACAGCTGGGTTCATGATGTAAAAGTGAACATAGACGCCCTTAAAGTTATTTCCTAAGGCCCTGGGAATGGGATTTTCTTAGTTTATTTGTTACAAGGGAGTGTTTTGTACATCCGTAGAGGAAAATACTATGAAACAAAATCAAACAAAAACATCATTACATTTTAAAATCATTTTGCAACATTGAGAAGGTATGAATTTGGTACTTTGCTTGCAATTGAAAAACTGGAAAGTTGAATTTTAAGTATGGATATTATGATTTTCAATTTTTAGAAGATGTATAGTATATAATGGCAGTTTGCATTTGATATTAGAAAGAATAACATCTCAAGGGAAAACAAAAATGCTTTCAGTTCCAGATAATGTTAAATGTTCCTTTTTTTCTTAGGATAAACTCACTACTAGCTACTTTTCTTCTCCCCGAGCCCTTCATTGTAAAAGTGAACTAATGTCCTCTGAATTCTGTTGGAAAATGACACAGACCCCCTGCGAATGAAGAATTGCTTTTAATTTCACTGGAAGTGAGGCAGAGGAGGACCTTGGAAAAGGAAGGTTATTATTTCCTCTGTGGAAACGTTTATCTTTGTTTTCTGGGTGACTGGTAAAAACATTGGTTTGCTGTGGAGTTTTAGCAATCAAAGAAGAGGAAATAGCATGTGAGTGACTGCAACTGCTTGGTGGGGACAACCCTGGCTCTTTTGAAGGTGAAACTTACTAAAGTCACATTAACTCTCTTCTAGTGCAAAGGTCGAGAAACATTTCTGTAAAGGGCTAGAGGTAAATAGTTCAGACTTCGTGGACCATACCGTCCCTGTTTTAACTATTCAGCTCTGCTATTGTGGTATGAAAGCAGCCATAGACAGTTTTAGAAACAAATGAGAGTAGCTGTGTTCCAATACAACTGTATTTATGGACACAAAAATTTGAATGTTCATATGTCACCAAATAGTATTATTTTAATTTATTACAATTATTTAAAAATGTAAAAACCATTATTAGATTCCCTGTTGTACAAAAACAGGTAGTGGGTAGGATTTGGGTGCAGGGCATAGTTTGCTGACCCTATCCTGGTGAATTAGTGCAATAGTTTCTTAGGTGGGGAGGTGTAGTGGATAACACGTTACACATTCTGTACCTTTTAGTAGGTCATCTGATGATGATTAGCTAACCCAAACTTGTGAAGAAAATCCCCTGGTGGAGTTTGGGTGGCTCTTGAGGAGTCCAGTGTTCTTGTCCTTGCCCCATTAGTGTAAAGCTGAATGGCACTTTGGACCTTGGTCGCCCATCTAGTACATGATGAGATTGGACTAGATGACTTCTAGGACTTCATGTAGAGCTTCACATTTTATGTTAATTAATTAATTAATTAGTATTTTTGAGACAAGGTCTCACTTTGTTACCTAAGCAGGAGGGCAATGGTGTGATCAGGACTCACTGCAACCTCTATCTCCAAAGCTCCAGCAAGCTTCCTACCTCAGCCTCCTGAGTGGCTGGGACTACTGGCGCATGCCACCACAGCTCACTGATTTTTGTATTATTTCTATTTTTTTTCTTTTGTAGAGACAGGGTTTCGCCATGCTGCCCAGGCTGGTCTCAAACTCCTGGGCTCAAGCAATCCTCCCGCCATGGCCTCCCAAAGTGCTGAGATTATAGCGTGTGAGCCACTTGGCAGATCATAACATTTTAGACCCTTTATCACTTGTGTTCTGGTTCTTTTTCTGATAATTCTTGCAATTTACCTTTTAAAAAATTATTTAGGCCAGACGTGGTGGCTCACGCCTGTAATTCTAGCACTTTGGGAGGCCAAGGCTGGCAGATCACTTGAGGTCAGGAGTTTGAAACCAGCCTGGCCAATATGGTGAAACCCCATCTTTACTAAAAATACAAAAAAAATCAGCCAGGTGTGGTGGCGCATGCCTGTAGTCCCAGCTACTTGGGAGGCTGAGGCAGAAAAATGGCTTGAACCTGGGAAGTGGAGGTTGCAGTGAGCAGAGATTGTGCCACTGCACTCCAGCCTGGGTGACAGAGCGAGACTCCATCTCAAAAAAAAAAGAAATATAGATATTTAGATATTTGTTGAGAAATTAATATATGCTAACTGTGCAGACTCTGGTGATTGTGGTTGTGTGTGCACATTTGTGTGTGTGCATGTGTGTGAAACAGATGGTAGGGTAGTTACAATAGTATTCTAAATAAAATTTTTTTCTATTTTGTGCAGTCTTTCTTGAAGTTATATAATGGGCAATTAGGCATTTACACTATTTTAATTTAAAATAATACATTTATATGAATAATTAAACTCAGAATTCAACAATATCCGATATTGATTTTTGCAATTACTTTAGTTATCCATTTATTTATTCATTCATGAAACAAATAGTTCTTGAGTACCTACCATGTACTTCAAGGCACTAGCTTAAGCCTTGAAGACTAAACTATTTATTTGCCCTCACGAAACTTGCATTCTAATAGAATCTCCTGTTGAAGATGCTGGGTAGGTAGTTTTATTTGTACTTTTCAGAAGAGGTGTACTTATTCATTACTTATTTTTCTTTTTTTTGTTTCAGTTATCTCTTAGGAAATCTCTTGAGTAATGTTTTTGAATTACCAGAGGAAATTTTACAGTCACACAGGTCTTTGTTGACTTTTGCAGTCTGCTAAAGTCGTTAATCATTGAAGAGAACTCTGATTCCTCACTGACAAGGAATGAATTCAATCGTTTTAGCTATATTAGTTAATTTGGAAAGTACTTCAGTCAACTTAAAACTTTAGGGAAGATCAATTCAGTACGTTCTTTAGAAAATCACTATGTCAAGTCCAGGCGTGGTGGCTCACACCTATAATCCCAGCACTTTGGGAGGCCCAGGTGGGCAGATCATGAGATCAGGAGATCGAGACCATCCTGGCTAACACGGTGAAACCCCGTCTCTACTAAAAATACAAAAAATGAGCCGGGCGTTGGCGGCATGCGCCTGTAGTCCCAGCTACTCAAGAGGCTGAGGCAGGAGAATGGTGTGAACGGGAGACAGAGGTTGCAGTGAGCTGAGATTGTACTATTGCACTCCAGCCTGGGTGACAGAGCGAGACTCCATCTCAAAAAAGAAAAGGAAATCACTATGTCAAATTCTCAAAGGACGCTGAAGTTAACCCGTGCTGTCAGTCTTCTAAGCAACATTAGTTGATTTATATTTGTGTTACACATCTCTCCTTATCCAGAAAGATTTCACATGCATTTATTCAATGAATACTAAAAAAAGATGAATATTTCAAGAAGTAAAAGCAACTGAAAATAGTAATATCTGTTAAAACTGTATCATGGTTTTGCCTTGATATCATTAATTTTGTCTGTTTTTATGAGGGTGGCATCGTTGGGCTTTACAAATAAAAAAAATATCGTTGTAATAATAGTGTTATAACCGTAACTAATAGTCCAACAATAGCGAAAGCATTCACTCTGTATCACACCCCTCCAGGCCACTCCTGACTTTGTTCTACTTCTAGACAGAGTGGATGCCTCGCAGTTCTTTTTGAGTAAAGTTAAATCTGACCTCAGGTCTTTCACACACACATTTGCCACCCTTTGGGATCTCTTCCTCCTCTGACTTTATCATCTAGTTAATTCCTGGTAAGTCCCACCTTAAAAGGTCGTCTGTTCATGGAAGCTTTCCCTGATTTTTCTGTGGACTGAAGTTCCCCCTGTTAGCATCCTTACTTCTTCTGAGCAACTGATTGTTTATGTCATCTGACAAGAAGCTGGATGAAGGTGGAGTCTGTATTGCCCATCACTGTATTCTCAGCACTTGGTTTGAATGAGCCTATAAGTGGTATGTTACCCTCCCCCAACAAAAGAAGCTTTATCAATATAAGCTATTATTCACGTAATTTAGTGACAAATACTGATGTTTCCTCACCTCATAGTTCTGTGTGTCTTTTGTAGACCTCAGTGTTTCATGACCTATATATTATAATGTTTACTGACTAGATTTGGTCAGTTACTATTTGAGGAAATGTTGGGATTTCTTAGAAATTTTAATGGTGAAAGAATGCATAGGGCCAGAATGTTCGAAACTAAGACTACCTTAGAGAAACCCAGGGCATATAGCAGACACGTTTTTGACCTGAAATGCTTAAGGCTGAATGGGACAGGAAAATACATATACATGAAATAATTAGTATGTTTCTTAGTCTGTCCAGGCTACTGTAACAAAAATATCACAAACTAGGTGGCTTAGGAAACAAAAAACATTTATTTCTCACAGTTCTCGTAGCTAGGAAGTACAAGATCAAGGCACCAGCAGATGTGGTGTCTTGTGAGGGCCTGTTCTTCATAGGTCGTGCCTTCTACCCGAGTCATCGTATGGTAGAAGGGATAAACAAGCTCTCTGGCCTCTTTCATGAGGGCCTTAATCCCATTCCATGAAGGCTCTGCCCTCATGATCTAATTCTCTTCCAAAGGCCCCATGTTGGGAGTTTATGTTTCAGCATATGAATTTGGTGGGGACACAGACATTCACACCATAGCAGTATGCCACCTGTGATGATACCTGTTTGTCTTTATAGCTGTGTTCTCTTGTTTCCCCAGTATCTCAGTGGTATTGGTCAGGACATTAGATTCAGGAGAGGACTTCAGAATGTTAACTAGTGGTAAGAAAGCAGCTTCATGGAGTGGCTGGGGCTTGAGGGAGTCTGTAACTCAGGACCACATTTTAGTAACTAGAGAAAATGTTTCAGCAACTGTATGGTGATAAGTCCCTAGTCTAAATCTCTAGCACAAATCTTTCTTTTGAGTGCTGGATACCCTATTCTTTTGCCCATTAGACACATCTACTTGCATGTGCCACAGTCACCTCAAAGGCAACATGTCCAAAGCAAATTCATTCTCTCACTCTCAAGCTTGCTCCTTCTCCATTGTTATGGAACTCAGGAACCACGTTGCTCAAATTACTACCTCACCCATTATTTCATCCTCACCTATCACATCCAGTCCTCCAAGTTCTCTCAGTCCCACCTCATACATTTCCTCCATAACCTGCTCCTTTGTCTATGTTTTCTAGTGTAGATCACCATCATCCTTTGCTTGTGCTCCTGCGATAGTCTTCTAACTGGTCTCCCACCCGGTAGCTGGTCTTACTCTCCTCTGATCCACTCTCATGCTGTGTTCAAAGTGATTTTCTAAAAAGACAGATGTCTTAATTGTGCATGCGCTTTGAAGCTCCTCGTTTGGCATTTAGGATAAAATTCAAATGTCTTAGCTTACGAGAGGCCCTGTGACCAGGTCTCTACTCTCCAACCATATTGATGATCTTACGGTTTCTCCTATGTATTGTGCTGTCTCTGGCCTCTGGACCTTCAGTGCTGCTCCTTCTGTCTAAATTACTTGTTTTCTCAATTAGTGATCCCTTCCCTCCTTCGGTGCACAGGCTTTGAAGCCTATCTGGGAATCTCACTACCCTGAAATCCAAGGGATAAGGTGACTATGAACCTCAGCATCTCAAGCTTTCCATTGACAGTTTCCCCCCTTTGCTCCATGGGTGAGAATGCAGAACTTACGGCTTTAGCTTCTGTGTGGGCCTTTCTCTGTGCCTGGTTTTTCCTGGCACCTGTCCTCCCACCTGCCTTCTGGCCTGCCAGCGTGTCTGATCTGAGCAGACTGGGAGGGTGTGAGGAAGGGCCAATACCACTTCGGCAGGAAGGGCAGCACACGGAAGGCCAGCAGCCTTGGGCTGGCCTGCATCTGGCCCTCACATACCCTACAGAGAAACACTGAGCAGCTGGTCAGCATGTGGGCTGGGAGGAATGGGGCTGGGCTAGGGGACTAGGGATTAATGCAGCCCTTGTAGCAGCAACTGTGACACAGGGAGCACCTGGCCCTCCTGGAAGTCCCAGGGCTCTTTCTTTGACCTCTTTCCTTCACTTCCTGCATTTTCTAAATTGTAGCTAAAAGTTGAGATAGAACCCTAAGAGTGAAACCTGGCCCTGCTAGCATTGATTTCCTGAGATTAGCTTCTCTTTTAGCTAAGGAGCTCCTCTGGATGATAAGTAGAGATGGAAGCCAAGTCACATGCCCTTAAAGTCCTGTGCAAGCCCCTTCCTGGGATGTCTTGGGGTGTGCATGCAGTGAGCTGGAGGGGGCGGCCCTATCACAGGGAATGAGGCCTCAGCCATTGTCTGGCAGTGTTGGCAGTATGATTTTAAGCCAGTTATTTAATAACTTCTAGTTCTCAGTTCCTTCGCCTATAAAGTTGGTATAATACTTATCTTACAGGGTTGGAGCATGAAATAAATATTAAGAGAATGAAAAGCAAAAATGCTTTGCATATTATATAATATGAAAATATTTTGCACATACTACTAATAGTATTACTACTACTATTTATGGAGTTTAAAAGTTTCTGTCTTTTGAATATATTTCATGAATGTATCATAAATACAACATAAAATCTATGACCGTTACAAAATACTATCACTGACCATAGATGTGGCAAATGTGTTCCTGACTGAGATCTGTACAGCTTCACAGGCTTTTTATTTTTTATTTTTTGGTGTGCCACTTATGTAGCACTAGTAGAGGATTTTTTTTTTCATTGACATTATCTTATATTCCTATCATTATTAGGAGAAAATGTCAGTTGATTTTCTGCATTACTAAGGACATGAACAAAGAAAACTGTGTAACACAAAACTTTCTGTGTGGAATAGAGAAATTTAATCACTCTCATGATTTCATCAGTGGGGCAGTTCACAGCTTTAGGGCATGCCAGTGAGCTGTACCACTTCAGAGTTAACCAAAGAAAGAAATGTAATGGGGCATGGAGAATGTAATTAGAGTGGAGTACGAGGGGAAAAAACCTTTATATCTAAATTATTAGCATTATTATGAAGAAACTGTCTTTTGAATTATTTTTAAGCTAAAGAAATCATAAAGCAGTGTTTTTATGTGACTATGTAATTCCCCTTGTATTTGAGGTTAATATGTTGCAAATTCTTCATAAATCTTCATTAAGATGTCAAAATTCCTTGTGAGGCCTGTCTTCATTTGCATTCCCTTGTACAGTTATTAACAAAGACCCTTTATGTCTCTGCCCAGCTTGATTTCAGTCGTGAACTCCATTTTCCTTTATTGTTTCATAGAATCTGGTTCCTTGATTGAACTTAGTAAATCATTTCTTGAGGACTTGGTGGGAAGCTGAGAGTGGTAGTGAGGGGGGCAGTTTATGAGCCCAGGGTGGGTGGAGACCCTGGTTCCTCAAAGCAAGACTTACTATTAACTTTAGAGTCTCCTCTTAGATCTTAAAAATTCTTGCCCAAAGTTAGTAGTTTTTGAAGTTTGCAAATAGATTTCTACAGTTGAAACCTAGAGTAGAAAGAAGCCTGGTTATTTATTTATTTATCTTTGGCTTTAAAATTAGGCTTTTCTGGCCTGGCATGGTGGCTCATGCCTATAATCTCAGCACTTTGGGAGGCCAAGGCAGGCGGATCACTTGAGGTCAGGAGTTTGAGACCAGCCTAGTCAACCTGGTGAAACTTGTCTCTACTAAAAATACAAAAATTAGCTGGGTGAGGTGGTGGGCACCTGTAATCCCAGCTACTTGGGAGGCTGAGGCAGGAGAATCACTTGAAACTGGAAGGCAGAGGTTGCAGTGAGCCAAAATCGCACCATTGCACTCCAGCCTCGGCGACAGAGCGAGACTCCATCTCAAAAAAAAACAAAACAAAAAAACCAAACGCTTTTCTCACCAATTGAGCATCAGTGTGGTCAGTGTAAACAAGGATGAAAATAGCTATTTGAGGGGTTTGGTGGCCACTTAAAAGTTGTGTCAGGGCAATGATCAACACTAGAGTTTCAGTTCCTATTGAGATCTTGTGCTCTCTACCTTTCAGTCTGTGAGACTGAGTCGGAATGTCCCCAAGTATTTAGGACCCTGCGACTGCTGGGAATTCAGGGTTGCTTAGGGCCCAGAGTGAAAAGAATGCTGCTGCCGATAACGCCTTCCCATCTTGGGTTGCCTTTGTTCACATAGCTTTGCTTATTCTTTAATCCAAATCCTCAGCCCATTCCAAAATAGTTGCTAGCAAAAATACATGTGAATGTTCATTCAAGTATATAAAGGATATTAAAATATCCTCTTACATTATAACTCTGCAGACGGAAAATTCTACCTGACCTGAACTTTGCCTTTAGTTTTCTTGACATTTCCTCTTAGATACGTTTTTCTCCTGTGGGGGAAAATTTATTGTTTCCTCATTTTCCCCCAGCATTATTTGAGTGTCTGCAAATGCATGTTGGTAGTTTTTCTAGTGAGACCTGGTTTGTGGTTATTAATGGTAAATGTGAAAATTAGATGCAGTCCAGGTTCAAAGGAGTTTAAAATCTGATAGAAATAAGACCTGCCACAACCACTAGTGTAGTAACATCTCTGTGCGTAAATGTAACTTCAAGCATAATGTACCCATCTCTCACATCTTGCTCATGTTGAATTCCTTCTGTTTTGGGGTAGCCACTCCCTCCGTACCACATGATCACGTGGCTTGCTTACTTGCTATATTGCCTTTAGCATTGTTGGTTGGGTGTTTTAAACCTGCACATCTTATTTCTCAAGTAGACTGGAGGATCCTTAAAAGGTAGCCAAAGAATAGAAGTATATAATATTTTAAAAAGTAAAAAAATATATTTTTTTTCATATTCTGGGTCAGTGTAGCTTTGTTTACAAGGACTTTATATGTTGAAGAACTGGAGGATGTATTAGTTTTGGGATTTTAGGTTGGTTTTAGAGAAGTATTAGGAAGTTCCCAAGGAGATTGACCTTGTAGTTTCAAGAAAAGGAGAAATGGTCATGCCTAGTCATTTCTGGGTGCTTTTTTTGAAATCTGCATCCACTTGGTGGGGTGTAGTGGCTCACGCCTATAATCCCAGCATTTTGGGAGGCCGAGGCAGGTGGATCACTTGAGGGTAGGAGTTCCAGACCAGCCTGGCCAACACAGTGAAGCCCCCTCTCTACTAAAAATACAAAAATTAGCCAGGTATGGAGGGTGCACCTGTGGTCTCAGATACTCAGGAGGCTGAAGTACTAGTATCGCTTGAACCTGGGAGGCGGAGGTTGCAGTGAGCTGAGATGGCACCATTGCAGTCCAGCCTGGGCAACAGAGTGAGACACTGTCTCAAAAAAAAGAAAAAAAAAAACTATAAAAAATTATGAAATATCCATCTACCTCTTAAAATTGATACATTTTTGAATTTGGAAATGTTGAATAATTAGAACCTGAGGATACGTTATGTTTTGCTAGGATAATGTGCTTGGGAGGGTGGTTAAAATAGTCATTAATTTTGGTCACAAATTTAAACAGAGCTTGCTTGACAGGGACAGCTTCTCTCTGTTCCATGCAGTGTCATTTGGAGTGGCTTGACTGGAGGATAGGGGATTAATTTTCAAGGGGGCTCACCCACATGACTAGCAAGTCGGTGTTGACTGTCTGCCGGGCAACAGTTTCTTTCCTAGCAGGTCTCTCTACAAAATGCTTGAGCTTCCTTATGGCATGGTGGCTGGGTTCCAAGAGTCAGCATTCCATGAAACAGAAAGTAGGAGCCATGAGTTGGTCCTGGAAACTGGTACAGCATCATATTTACCATATTCTATTGGTCAAGCAGTTGATAATGTGAATTTTGAATAGGAAATTTTATGACTAATGGAAAGAGTTTATTTGAATTTCATTTAATATATCAAATGGGTACCCCAGGGTGGCTATTGCCTTGAGGAAGGGACCTTATTTCCACTAATGAATAAAGGAAGGTGCCAGGAAGGTGCCAGGCCCATGAGGTGCAACTAATGCTTATTATCAAGTTTATTTTGCTCTTCCCCTTCAGGTGAGTGGAGTGAGTGTCAAGGACAGTGGACTGAGGTCCCAGCTTGAGGTGCTTGGAGGGACAGAGAAGAATTAGAGTGAGGAAGTTGTCAGGCTCCTCTTTTCCCTTTTGCCCTGTGACTTGATGAAGTATTAGTTAAGCTAATAGTGTTTACTGTGTACCAGACACTTTGCGTATATCAACTCAATTATATTCCCATCGGGGACTATGTTACAGGTAGAATCTTTTTTTTTTTTTTTTTTTTTTTTTTTT
>NC_045435.1:171997494-172087057 GCF_002776525.5 Piliocolobus tephrosceles | reverse complement strand
TTTTTTTGAGATGGAGTCTAGCTCTGTCGCCCAGGCTGGAGTGCAGTGGCCGGATCTCAGCTCACTGCAAGCTCCGCCCCCCCGGGGTTTACGCCATTCTCTGGCCTCAGCCTCCCGCGTAGCTGGGACTACAGGCGCCCGCCACCTCGCCCGGCTCGTTTTTTGTATTTTTTAGTAGAGACGGGTTTCACTGTGTTAGCCAGGATGGTCTCGATCTCCTGACCTCGTGATCCGCCCGTCTCGGCCTCCCAAAGTGCTGGGATTACAGGCTTGAGCCACCGCGCCCGGCCCAGGTAGAATCTTAATTAAAGCTACTGCTACTGATTCTTAATAAAGGCATTACTTGAAGAGATTATTATTAATAAACCCTTGTTCCATTTGAATACACTGTGTGATATACAATTGTCCCTTGGTGTCCGGAAAGGATTAGTTCCAGGACCCTGGAAGATAAACAGATGTTAGGATACTCAAGTCCTTTATAGAAAATGTCATCATACTTGCATAAAGCCTATACACACCCTCTCTTATATTTTAAGTCATCTCTAGATTTACTTATAATATCCAATAAAATGTAAATGCTATGTAAATAGTTGTTATACTGTATTATTGTATTGTTTTTTATTTGTATTCATTTTTACAAATTGTTGTACTACCATTATTTATTTTGAATATTTTCAGGCCAATGTTGGTTGAATCCCAGGATGTGAAACAGGTGAAGATGGAGGGCCCATTATATACCTTGTTGCTATTTAAAGATATCTCTAACCCTTGGAATTTTGATGTTTTTGAACACATAACTTAATGGATCCTCGTTTATATTATTGTAGTTTCTCTTAACACTGAAGTAGATACTATCACCTTGATGTATTTTACTTTTAAGTTTAAAACATTTTTGATTTAATGATACTCTTAAGGATTTTAGTTTGGGATATTACCACTGTCAAAGCTGGCAGGTTCTTCACGTGATTAAGTCTTCTTTCCACTCAACACCATTTAAGTAGTTTGAGACTGGTTATAATGAGCATTGGTATAGGACTGTCTCCTCTTTTCAGCCGAGGTCAGTTGGCAACAGCTGTACACTGTTTCTTTATTTTGGAAAGATTTTGCTTGGGCAAAGACTTACTCTTTTAACCAAATCCTGCTTTTCATCTGTTTTTGATGGCAACAGACCATTTTTCCCAGCCATTTGCAAACAGTGCCTGTCTGGCGGGATTTCCTGGACACAGAGCCCTTGACAACCATTACTGGCCAACTTTTGAACTTCAGTGTTTAACCTGGTTATTTGTTCTGTGTTTTCTGCCATGGGCCATGGGAACCATAAGCTTATCCTTTTGAGACTAGCAGAAGGTCCAAGAACAATCCATTTGCTAATTGGACCCATTGTTTTCCCCAGCCCATTAACCTTGATGAATCAAATCTTCCTTCCAATATCCAGCTATTAATCTAGAAGTCAGTACTATGCAGAGTGATACTTTCTAACCAAGGGCCCTATGGTAGACTTTGGTCATTGCCATTTTGGAATCCTTATGGACTGACATAATCCAAACATGTCAGTGTGTCATTAAAAATTGGTTGGCCAATTAAAGATAATTTGATAATACAAATATCATTAAAATTGTTCTTATGTACAAATAATAATTTAAAAATCCATATATAATGACTTACAAGTAATAAGGCTGTATTTTTTTCACTCTAAAAAAATAAGCAAATGATAAAACATTCATGCTCTTTGACCCAGTAGTACTGATTCTAGGGCTCTAGCCTAGAGAAACAACTCAAAACATTGAGAAAAGCTTATGCTTATGGATGTTTATTGAAGCATTATTTGTAATGAAAGAAGAAAAATATAAATATCTAACAGTAAGGAATTGGTTAAGTAAATTATGATGTAAATGAAAGTTTTTAACAGCATGTGAATAGTGTTATGATGTTAAATGAAAAAAAAATGGAATACAACATTTTCCACAATATGGTCACAGCCATGAAAAAAACATGCATTAGATAAAAGACATAAACCAGCCAGGCGCCGTGGCTCATGCCTGTAATCTGAGCAATTTGGGAGACCAAGGCGGGTGGATCACCTGAGGTCAGGAGTTTGAGACCAGCCTGGCCAACATGGTGAAACCCCATCTCTGCTGAAAATACAAAATTGGCCGGACGTGGTAGTGGGTGCCTATAATCCCAGCTACTTGGGAAGCTGAGGCAGGCGAATCACCTGAACCTGGGAGGCTGAGGTTGCAGTGAGCAGAGATTGTGCCACTGCACTTTGGCCTGGGCGACAGTCTGAAGAGCAAGACTCTGCCAAAAAAAAAGAAAGAAAGAAGGAAAGGAGAGCGGGAGGGACATAGATGTACTGGAAGGCAATATAACAAATCTTTGTTAAAAAAAACACTTGACTCTTTTATTGTTTGGGTAGTAAAATACAGAAAGTTCCTTATCCACCAGTTCCGGAATGCTGTTCTGGTGTGGTTAAATACTCCCGTGCAAACTGATCACATTTGCTCTGTTTTCTTTTCCATAGAGGGTCATTGACATGTTCACCAGAAGGAAGCCTCTTCATACAGTAGTTGCTTGGCACAAAGATCCTGAACTTTTCTCAGGTTGAGGGGGTCTGAGATTTTATTTAGGCAGGTAAATTATGTAATGAACTAACTCCTGAACTAATGAAAGAGGACTGAGAGAGGGGATCGTGACCTGTGTTCAAGACCTTCAGGCCATCTCATTTGAACATCAGCTGCCACCACTGAGGCACCCAGCTGGTGAACTCAGTTGCTGCCACTTGTTGACCATTGCCAGAATGAGGCCTCCAAAGAAGGAACAAGCCTCTTTAATAATGGACGACTGGGGAGGTCCACTGGCTAGCACCCAGAAAAAACAATGCTCATGCCCAAGTCACAATCTCTTTGCTTTATGGAGTGGATGGAGGTGGTCCGTGAGATGCATGTGATCCTAATGCTTCTTGCTGTCACTTAGGAATGTGGCATAGTAAAGCAGAAATTAACAAGGAAGTTAGATTAGATGGTCTCTAAGTTTCCCCTGGCCGCCCCATTTCTTAACATCCTAAATGTGCATGGAATGATGTAGGCATTTTTGTCTCCTAGGAACAGGCTGTGTTCATAATACAAGTGGAAGAAAAAGAAGCTTTGATTTAAAAAGGTGGATTTGATAACAGCTTTTCAGAAGCACAGCCCTTCTGATGAGTTGATGAATGTTTATATATTGCTGGATACTGTTAATAGCAAAACCATTTATTCAGTGGGGTGGCCCAGCTCTGAAGATAGCTGTAAATCACATAGGCTACCTGAGGGCTTTGCGTAACAAGCAGCCTGAGGAACACAGTTGTTCTGTTTGGAAGAGTTACTTGCATATGGTAGTAGATGCTGTAAGATTTATGGTATTGAAAACAATAACTAGACTAGTATTAGAAATATCCAGGATGTATTTTGTTTAAGCATTAAAGAATTCTGATATTTTAATTATCAGTACTCCATTACACAAAATTTGTTGAAAATGGGGCAAGCTAATCTACATTTTGAACATTTTTGCAAGACTCTGGAAAATGAGAATACTGTGGTCTGCATCTGGAAATAAACTGTTAGTCCTTATAGAAAAATCTGTTTCCATAAGTTTTTTCTCTTAAGGGCTCAAAGTAAAATATAAAAATGCTAAGCTGGGAAGCTTTGCTATTCATAAGTGTCACTAAAATGCCAAGACATTGGTCAAAATTTTAGTTTTTTTGTTTAACAAAAATATCTAAACAAGTAAGCAAACTTATGTATGAAATTACAGAGACAATATGGGCAAAACTGTCATGATGGCTCACCCCTTTCACCCTTAGTGGTTGGACCTGCCATTGCAGGTCACAATGATTTATGATACCATCTATATTTATTTTGTTAAAAAAAAAATTTCTGGCTGGGCGCAGTGGCTCACGCCTGTAATCCCAGCAATTTGGGAGGCCGAGTTGGGCAGATCCCAAGGTCAGGAGTTCGAGACCAGCCTGGCTAATATGGTGAAACCCCGTCTCTACTAAAAATACAAAGATTAGCTGGGAGTGGTGGTGGGCTAGGTATTTAGTACCTGTAGTCCCAGTTACTCGGGAGGCTGAGGCAGGAAAATCGCTTGAACCTGGGAGGCAGAGGTTGCAGTGAGCCGAGATCGCACCACTGCATTCTAGCCTGGGCGACAGAGTGAGACTCTGTCTCAAAAAAAAAATTCTGAGTGGTTCTTCTCCTAGCAGTTTTCCTCTTTTAGTTGAGTTTTATCTTCTTGAAGAAGTCTGGGAAGAAAGCCTGACAATGGGGAGGAAGAAGAGAACGAAAATATGGAAAATATAAATCTATATAAATGCAGGTTCAAGAAATTCACCTTTATGGACAAAGGCAGTAGCTAAAAGCCGATGTTAGTTTTCTTGAATGGAAGCCCAATTTCAGATGCTATGATGGCTGTCAAACTGTTCTTGCCCTTGTAGTTCAGAGTTTGAATCACATTCAGGCCCTGAATCACATTCTTTCAGCGACAAGGGAAATGCCTCCCCCATTCTGCTTCTCTGTCGCTTGCTCTCTCTCTCAATCTGCAGTCAACCTCTCCAGCTGTGACAGGATTTAAGAATGCTAATCTCCAGGTAGTGAGCTGGGCCAGGTCAGCCAATAGGAGACTTCTTTCTAGTGTCCCATGAAAGAAAAAAGAGGACACTCAGATTCTTAAGCGTTTGAATTGAAAATTAAAGGAAAATAAATACTTTAAATAATTAAGCCAGTTGAGTCCAAGAATTCCTCCTCATGCTCTGTGCAGAGTAAGACATCACTTTCTAAATAAATGCAGGCTGTGAGGTTCCCCACCCTTGTGTGCTCTGTTTGTTGCACAGGTTGTCTTCTGCTTGGCTAGTAGCTGACCATTCTCAGTGGTGACCATGGGCTCAGGTCTCCTACTGGCTGACCTGGGCCAGCTCACTGCCTGGAGATTAGCATTCCTAAATCCTGTCACAGCTGGAGAAGCTGGCCCAGATCAGCCAGTAGAAGTAGAAAGAAGATTAAAGAAAATTTCAAGAGTGCTTGGCTTGAGTGCCAGTCAGACTTGGGTCCAAATTCCTATTCTTTTACTTATGAGCTATGCAGTTTCAGGCAAGTCTTTTAAACTTTTGAGCCTCAGTTTCCTCTTTGGTAAGACGGGGATAATAATTTTTCCAGGATTGTTGTATTAAGTGAGATAATGTTACAAGTAAATTTCTTGATATTCTATAGGCAACCAACAGCTGGATGGTGGCAGGTACTAAGTCGTAGCTTCAAGATGATGTTCTCAGTTGTATTCTTGACTTTGGCATTCTTCTGTGACTTTTGCACTGAGTTTTGACATGCTGCTAAGAGACAGGTAATGTGAAGGATCTATTGCGGGGGTTTGCCTTTACGGCTTTTCTGGCGCATTGTAGGTCAAACACCAACACCTGTGTTAGGCCCTGTCACGTATTCAGGGACCTTCACTGTTCACCTGAGCTTGACCAACAACATTCACCTGCAGGCATGCACTTCACTTGAGTACAGATGCTGCTTGTTTTGCGTGAAACAGATACAGAAAATCTGTACCTACAATCCCATTTATAGAACGGTGGAGCTTATTTCTTTTAAAAAATAATCGTTCCAAAAAGATTTACAACAGAATTAATTTTCAAAGGGTGACCTCTCTCTCTGTGCATTTAAAATGTGATTCAGGCAAACCAAACTAATAAAGGATTCGGCATACACTTTCAGTGGCACAAAGTAAAGTGCACTTGTGTCCAAGGTTGGACTCCTTGTTTTTCTTCCAAGCATCTTTCCCAGTCTCGTCATTTACTAGTTTATATTTTAAACTTAGCTTCAGAACGCCTATGCTGATGTTACTGAGTCTATCTTCGAATGCTATTTTATTTTTCTTTTTTACTTTATTTTATTTTATTTTTTTGAGATAGGATCTCACTCTGTCACACAGCTCACTGCAGCCTCACCCTCCCTTGAGCTCAGGTGATCCTTCCACCCTAGCCTCTCGAGGCGCTGGGACTTCAGGTATGCACCGCCATGCCCAGATAATTTTTCTTTCTTTCTTTTTTTTTTTTGTAGAGATGGGGTTTCACCATGTTGCCCTGGCTGGTCTCAAACCTCTAGGCTCAAGCTCTCACCCATCTTGGCATTCCAAAGTGCTGGGATTACAGGCTCCTGGCCTATTTTAGTTTTTCTCTCTTCTATATAGTGGATCCTTAAGGCATAGAGAATTTTAGGAAGAGCATGAGTATGGAATAGTAAAGTCAGTGTCAGCATACGACAGAGGAAAAGTCACTGAGTTTTTTTGATCCTTGGCTTCCTTATCAATAAAATGCTAATATTGGCAATGTTTACCTAACAGTTATTGTGAAGCCCAATCATAATGGCTAATATTTATTAGACAATTATGTGCTCTAGGCACCATGTTAAGAGCTTTACATGCCTTAGTAACTTTAATTTCAGGGTAACTTTATGGAGTAGATCATTGTGTCCTAATCATAATGGTAGCTAATATTTATTGATGGTTTTCTATTTGCCAGGTTTTGTTCTAAGGTCTTTATATGTCATAGGTATTGGTAGAAAATGGAGGCACCAAGGGATTATGTAATTTGCCCAAGTTCATATAAGTAGAAAGTGTAGGAGCTACGATTGGAACACAATCTGATTCCAGACATCTTAACTACTGTGCAATATTTCCACTGTACAGATAAAGAAACTGAGAAATAGAGGCTGAGTAGCTTACCCAAAGTCATACAGCTAGTAAGTGGCAGATCTTACCTTCAAACAAGATTCGCCACTGCCCACATCATTGCCTGTTATGCAACATGGCTTCAAACTCTGAGATGATGGCATCAGGTACTGCTCTGAGTGCTCTTCAGCCTCTGTCCTCACAGTCAAGAAAATGTGTACCAGTGGCAGATCCACTAGAAGATCCACTGCACTAGGTCTGTTGCCTCGTGTATTCAGATCCACAGTTCCTCATGTCCTGAGGTCAGCGAGCCACAGAGAAGTGGGCTCACCTTTTCTAACTGAATCAGTGCACTGACAGAGGAGCAGGTTACAGAGGGATTTCTCTGGGAAAGCTGTCGTGCCAGGGCTTGCTTGTGCCCAGCAAGGGAGTTAGAAATGCCAGGGCTAATTCCCTAGTGGAGAATGATTCAGAGAAAAATGAATTCCTGAAGCCTGTTGTGTTATCAGTGCCAGGTCTGAGAGAGCAGGGCAAGAATATGATGGCTTGTCTTTGGAGAACCTCGGAACAACTTTTAGTTTCAGAACAGACTTTACTACTTCTCTTAGAACACTTACTGTCCTTTACCGTAATTTTTGTTGTAACTGGAAGATAGAGAGAAATATGCTATTTGATTTTATGTACAAAGAATTTTGAGTCCATTGGGAGCTAATAATGTCTCCCAAGACAATACCAGTTTATGGAGAACTTTGTTTTTTGTTTTGAGAGATGGAATCTTGCTGTGTTGTCCAGACTGGAGTGCAGTGGTGTGATCTCTGCTCACTGCAACCTCCGCCTCCCGGGTTCAAGTGATTTTCCTGCCTCAGCCTCCCAAGTAGCTGGGATTACAGGTGTGTGCCACCATGCCCAGGTAACTTTTGTATTTTTAGTAGAGATGGGGTTTCACCATGTTAGACAGGTTGGTCTCAAACTCCTGTCTTCAGGTATTCCTCCTACCTCGGCCTCCCAAAGTGCAGGCATTACAGGCATGCCCGGGCCACCGAGCCTGGCCCAATTTATGGAGAACTTTGAACCATAATATGAATGTTAATTGGGGAGGAATTCTACTGCAGTTGATTTTGGAAACTTGAACCAAGAAGATGTAGGAAGGATTTTATTGTTAAGAAAATCTGGTCACATTTTATGTAATAAAATGTTAAACATGCAAGAAGAGAGTAATAGTGTAATGACCCACCATATACCCCTTACCTAGATTTAAGAATTGTTAACATTTGGTATATTTGTTTAATATGTTATTTAATAGCAGTATTTTCAAGCAAATAAAATATATGATATTTTACTCCTAAATACTTAAATAGGTGCCTCTAAAAAAGGACATTTTCCTACATAACAAAATTACTGTTTTCATGTGTGACAAAATCAACAATAACTTACTTTTTCTTTTGTTTTTAAACATTTCAAATCTGAAAAAATGTTGAAAGAGAGTTTACTCTTCATATAGGTTCAGCAATTGTTAACCTTTTTTCCAAAAGAAGTTATAGGCAAGGCTGGGCATGGTGGCTCACGCCTGTAATCCCAGCACTTTGGGAGGCCGAGGTGAGCGGATCACGAGGTCAAGAGACGGAGACCTTCCTGGGCAGCATGGTGAAACCCTATCTCTACTGAAAATACAAAAATTAGCTGGGCATGGTGGTGCGTGCCTGTAGTCCCAGCTACTCAGGTGGCCGAGGCAGGAGAATTGCTTGAACCTGGGAGGCGGAGGTTGCAGTGAGCCAAGATCGCGCCACTGCACTCCAGCCTGGCAACAGAGTGACACTCCGTCTCAAAAAAAAAAAAAAAAAAGGTAAAAGAGAAGTTATAGGCAATATGAGATTTTCCCTAAGTATTTTAGAATGCATTTCCTAAGAATAAGACATTCTTTTATACCATAACAAATTCTATTATTATGCCCAGAAAATTAACCTTAGTACAATAATATAACCTAATATTTAGCCCTTATTCAGATTCCCCCAATTGTTCCAAAAATGTCTTTTGTAGCTCTGTGTGTGTGTGTGTGTGTGTGTGTGTGTGTGTGTGTGTCTGTCTGTCTGTGTGTGTGTCTGTTTTCCCCAGTGCAGGATCCAATCAGATTCACGTATTACTTTTAGTAATAATTATGTTTCTCCTGATTCAAAAAGTGTCCCTTCCCCTGACCATTTGTTTGTTTTTTATCTTAACCTGTTTTTTTTTTTTTCTTTTTTGAGACAGAGTCTCGCTCTGTCGCCCAGGCTGGAGTGCAGTGGCCAGATCTCGGCTCACTGCAAGCTCCGCCTCCCGGGTTCACGCCATTCTCCTGCCTCAGCCTTCCGAGAAGCTGGGACTACAGGCGCCCGCCACCTCGCCCGGCTAATTTTGTTTTTGTATTTTTAGTAGAGATGGGGTTTCACCGTGTTAACCAGGATGGTCTCCATCTGCTGACCTCGTGATCCACCCACCTCAGCCTCCCAAAGTGCAGGGATTACAGGCGTGAGCCACCACTCCCGGCCTCATCTTAACCTGTTTTGACAAAAACTTTAGACCACTGTCACACATGATGGGTTCTTTATGATTAAATTAAGTTAAAATTTTTCACAAAAATGTAGCATCAATGATTTTGTGAATTTCTTATTGTATCTTATCAGGGTAGAAGCAATAATTTCTTAAAATATTATTTAATATCCAGTACATATTCAAATATTCCTAATGGTCTCAGATGTGTTTTTTTACATTGGCTTGCTCAAACCAAATATTGTACACCATTTAAAAAAAAACCAAAATAGAAAAATGGACTACAGTCTTTTTGAGGGGGAGGGGGAACCCCTAAACCAGAGTAAGTTCAGAGAGGCCCCCTGATCACAGTCTTAATTTCTATTCCTTGTAAATGCCTCAGGGTAATTCTTAGGGTTCTGCTATATGGATACTCCATCCCTTTGTCTTTTATACAAATTACTTGAAAAAAATTGAGGCAATTTCTCTTGATTAAGAAATGAAATAGAGTTTTTGTAGAACAGTGTACAAACCATAAATAAACGGCTTGATGAATTTTCACAAATTGAACACACCCACCTAAGCAGGTCTCTGACCCAAGAAACAGGATTTTTCCCAGCTCCAAAAGCGCCCCTTCCGGATTCCCCAAGGGTACCCACTCTCCTGACATCCAGCGTCATGGGTTCATTTGCCTTATGAAAATTTCTTCTCTTCCCTGAAAGAGGAAGCACAAAGTAGAGAAGCCATACAAAATATGTATATTTTAATTACGTATTTTGAAAGCCCACCTTCAAAGACATTTTATATGATATACTGTATATATTTTCACACAAAATAATTCCCACAACAATGTTTTACATAATGGTTTCATTGAGTGGCTCCCCCTGCTTCCCTAGAATTGGGATTTCATCCAAAACACTAAAGGTTAAGTTATCAATAGAACTCAAAGAGCATTTTGTTTCCATTTGTATAAGTCGTTTAATGTTTTTTAAGTCCACGCATATGTTAACAAAGGAGGCAGTCAATTACAGGGGAGCTTAGCAAGGCATTCTTAGAGTTCTCTTCAGTGGTGAGCAGTGTCGAAGTGGAATCAGGAAAAGAGCAACCCTTTTCACTGAAGGAAATTATTTTAATTAGTAATTCTCAAAGGGTAATAAACAGTCAAATATTTCTGAAATCTCCTGGCTTTGGGGCAAGTAATTACAATGAGCATGCAATTAAAAAAAAGAAAGAAAGAAAACTAAAATGAGGGCAGGTACAATCAATTAAATACAAGTAATTACATTATGAGGTCTTCATGAGTAGTGTACGGTGCATTAACATTGTGAACACGAAAGGCACCAGACAGCACACTGTATGTGCGAGTCTTTTGAATCTGAGGTTGGTTTTCATGGTCTTCTAGATTCTAGGTTGTGGGGCTCTGCCACTGGTAGCAAGTAACTGTCTAATGCGCTGAGCTGGCAAGAGTGATGGCAGCATGCCTATTTGTGGTGTCTAGGGAAGCCTTCTTAAATCATTGGTATGCCCTGCCTAAATCAGATCACGTGGGTCCTGCAGTCGGTATCTGGGTGATACTGTGATTGGTACATGAGTGTAACTTGGCTCTGTGTGCCTGGAGTTTTTTTTAGCGGGGATAGGAATCTACCATCTCTGGTGTGTTTTTCAGTGTGGCATGCCCTAGTGACATTAGTGGAGAAGTGACTTGCTAAAGTTAGAAAGTAAGATTGAACAGCTGGGTTCAAGGCCTTGTACTAGGTTCCCACCAGCTGTTTCAAAGGGATGGAGAGGAGCCACCCAGAGTGCTTTGCAGCAGCTGTGACCCCGAACCAAGGGAAGCTTTATTTCGAAAGCACACTAAGAATAGATACAGGCTTCTGATTTTGAAATACGGCAGACGATTAAAAGCTTTCTGGTTATAAACAGTTCAGGTCACTTTTTAAAAACACAAGTTAGTTTCAAGCTATATGGAAATTTACATGTGCATTTTACATATGTATATATATTTATACATGTACAATATGCCTGCATATATATATTCTGATATATGCTGATATATCTCTCTCATCTCTATTAGGTCTGCTTTGAATGAACTTTGTCGTTGGGATGCTTTGGAATCAGGGCTTCATACCATTGTACTTACCTTTGCTCAGTGACTTCGGACAGGAACTGCCTGTAGTTTTTTCAGTTCTGGTCAGTTGGGTATAAAAATATTGCTATCGTGTCAGAAGCACAGTGTGTGTTCAGACAATGCTGTTAAATCAGAAGTCATGCTTGTAATAAATACCATAAATAGTATATTTTGCAACTTCTTAAAATGTATTCTATAGGATATTAATAATTAAGTGAAAAAAGTTACACATAACATTAATTACAGAAATGTGGGGTTAAGTTAATTTAAACCTAGAATCTTTTATATGCATATGTATTGTATAAATTTTAGGAGAGGAATATAACATTCAGTGTTTTCCTTACTTATTTGATAACAGAACCCTTTTGGGTGCAGGGGTGAGGGGGATTATCTTCTAGGACTAATGTCTCATAGAATATAATTGAGGTTACCATGCCCCATAGCTGTGTCTCCTCACAGTCTGGTTGAGCCTGAAAGCATTTGTTACCCGAGAAGTAGATTTTCAGATTGAAATACCAGATGCAATTGGCAGAATCAGAAGTGTCTTTCCCTCTGGTGAATTCACAATGACTTTGTGTTCACTAGTCCTTTCCCCCACGCTTCCCACCCCGCAATGTTTCTCACATTCAGCAACATATGATAATATTTGTACATTTTTCTGCACTTTTGTATTAATATATTTATTATGTGTCTGAGTATGCAAACACGAACTGTTTTCTCAAGTCATTTAAAACGACTACAGTTCCTAACTCAAAACGAAATGTTTCTTCGAATATAACCATTTTTAATTTCAGAATACATTGCAAAAATGTTTTTTGTGTAAATGTTAAAAACGTAAGATATTATTATGAAAAGGTAATTTCTTAGAAAAATTGGAATTTATCTCTACTACTATTTTTTTGTTTGTTTGTTTAGACAAAATTTAGGAAAGGTTAATGTACATCTTGAATTTTAGTTAAGTAATTACAATTATAGTCAATTATAAAGGCTGATTACACAGCTTATTGTAGAATGAACACATTTTACAAAACATTAGCCCTATTTGAATATTTTCCCTAGTTATTAAAATAATAAAAACATTAATAAAAACTAAAGGCAATATAATATTAAAAGCATTAATAAAAACAGAAGGCAAGTTAGGCTAAAGTTACTGTCAGAGACTGGCTTCTGAAAGAACAGGTTTTGGCTTTCCAAGCGGCAGGGCGTTTAGAATCACATCCCCAGCTCTGGCTCAGGGTTCCAGCATTGCTCATGGTATATTCAGCTGCTGCCTTGCATCTCCAAATCTATCTTCAGAGTCCTTTTACCTCTTCCTTTTAGGTCATTAGTGGAGAGTTGGGGTTCCGCTTTGTATTTATATTTTTTTAAGTAGTATTTGTATTTCTTTCTGTCCTTTCTCCTTAACAACTACAGGATCACATGGACCTAATTTGTTTTATTGTCACGAGAGTCCCTTTTCTTGACAGGATATGCCTAATTAAAACCAGGCTGTTAAAAAAAAAAAAAAAAAAGCTAAGTTTTGCAGGCAAGTTGACATACTGCGTGACTCAGGGGTTTCAGGAGGGACAAGGAAGGATGGTGGTGTGTTATTGAAACAAGAGGAGGACCAAGCCTGCAGGAGATGTTGTTCCAGGACAGAGTCAGGCTATCAGCAGTGCTGTCGGTCCACGTCCCCTTTTCCTTCCTTCCTAATGGCCCAAGTTATACACATCAGCCTCTTTGGGTTCACAAGGCAGTATTGTATCACGGAAAAAGCCCTAGACCTTACTATGAGAACAAGATTTGACTCTGCTCTGCCATATGGAAACTATTTGGTAGGTTTACTTCACCCAACTCTGTTTCTATATCATTTTTTTTTTTTTTTTTTTGAGACGGAGTCTCACTCTTGTGCTTCAGGCTGGAGTGCAATGGTGTGATCTCGGCTCACTGCAACCTCCACCTCCCGGGTTCAAGTGATTCTCCTGCCTCAGCCTCTCAAGTAGCTGGGATTACAGGCACCTGCCACCACACCTGGTGAATTTTTGTATTTTTAGTAGAGGTGGGGTTTCACTGTGTTGGCCAGGCTGGTCTCAAACTCCTAACCTCAGGTGACCCACCTGCCTCAGCCTCCCAAAGTGCTGGGATTACAGATGTGAGCCACCGCACCAGGCCCATTTTTATATCTTAAAAACAGAGATTAGTAAGCCTGTTATGTAATGATCAAGTTAAGATAATTTTTGAAGCCATAAAGTAGTATATAAATGTAAACTATTATTATCAGACATTAACAGCATGGTTATCGTGAATATTATGACTAATAGTTAACATGAATAATTATTATCATAACTATCATTATTACTGTGATTGTCATTATTATGAATATAAGTACCAATTCTTTCAACATACATTTATTTTTTAGTGTCTATTATATGCTAGATGTGGTACACTTTCAGGACCCATGGTATATAGTACCTGGTAGAGGCTCAGTCAAGCAGTTTGCAGAATCAACAGGAATGAATTGATAATGATTTAATTTGTTTAATAGAATGTTACGGCATTCTCTAGAATTTGTTCCTTTCTGGGGCAAGTAAGGAACAAATCTTCCTGGATTAGTTTTATGAGTACTTACAGATAAAAACATATATGATGTGAATAAGATTCAGTTGTTACATATGATACCTAGAAGCAAAATGATTTGTCGAAGTAAACCCATTAAATATGTTCATTCATTCATTCCTTTAATTCAGTGACTTATTCTATAAGTAGTTTTTTAATGTCTGCTGTGTGTCAGACCTTCTGCATTTAGTCCACAGTTGGGGCTACTGAGAAGTTGAAAGCTTCTTTAAAGTCTCCTTTCATTTTAACACCATTAAAAAAAAAAGTCTCATGGAAAGGAAAAATCTAAATGTATCCTGTAAAGAAAATACCATTTCCTCTGGTAATTATGATGGTCTATATCCTGTTTAATTCATTGCATGGGGTTCCTCTCCAAGTCAATGAGAATTGCGTAAAGAGTCTGAAGGCAGGATGTGCCTCATAGTGGGATGAGAAGGAGCCTTGTGGCTGGTCGTCAGACTAAATTTAAACCATTATTTGTTGTGAATATATGATTAACGTGGGGGTTAAAAATGAAAAATACAGCTGCAAGAGTAGGTTTCTTCCTTTGATAAAAACAGAAAAAGTCAGGAGGGACAAGAAGAAAACAAACACAGTTACATGAGGCATGCATTCTCTTTCAGAAGAACAGTCAAAGACATTTTAGCCTAATCTTTCTTTCTAGATACAATAAATGCCACTCCCTTTTGGATTAGGCAGATGATAGCAATAACAGTATTGCAGCTGGGAGTCTCCCAGGCTGACAGGTGTTGGATATAAGATGCCCCAGATTGTCTTGTGAAGTACAGGACATGCTAGGCCCTGCTGGATCTGCCCAAGGAGAGGGCAACTCCTGTGTCTGTTGATACCTCGTTTAGATTCTCCCGCTCACTCAACCAGCTGCCAGAGGCAGCCATAAAATATTGCTTAATTATAGAATTTCCCTTGATCCTCTTTATCCCTTCCTTCTATTGCATTTTTTTCCCCTTTTGTGCCTCTCTCTAGTTCAGAGCACCTTTAGGCTAAGCACTCATGGGAGTATTATGGTGGCGCCTCTTCCAACTCACAGTTAAGGGACAGACAAGATTTTCAGTCCTGAACTATAGCTGTGGAATTATTTTCAGAGGCTGTAATGAGCAGGTATAGGTTCAAATGTGGAATGCAGCATCATTTTTTAAGCAGGAAATGGGTTCATTTTGGGGGGAGGATAGCTTTCTCATTTTTTTCTGATTAGAAAAATAATGCTTATTGTACAAAAAAACAAAGACATGTAAAGATATGAATAAAACCTACTTCCCCCTCAATCATATGTGTTCTATTTACCAAAATGGGATTATGTTCACTCCCACAATATATTTTAACAAATACAGATCTACGTAATTTATCATGTCTGTTCAGTCTTCCACTGTCTGACTGTACCATAATTTGTTTAACCATTCTATCATCATACACTACAGATAGAAACAGAACTGCAGTGGACATCCTTGAGCATACATTTTGTATACTTGTATTGGTTTGGAGTCATGTTTGTGATTTACAGGGATGTGAAATGAGATCATTTATTTCTCTAACATTGAGGAAATCTGAATTAAGGAACTCAAGAACTGGTTTGATGGCTCCACTGCACCTGTCTTTCTACTTAGTTATTCCTACTGAGTGGCTTTCATGCCTTATAATTCCAGCTGGCTGCTGCAGCTCCAGCCATCATGTTCATACGCCAGGCTGGAGAAAAGATGGAAGGATGGGAAGCAGAAAAGTATGTCTATTGCTTCCATTTAAAAACCTTTCCCAGAATCCCACACAGCACTTCTGTTCATTGTCTAGAACTTAGTCTCTTGGCTATACTTAGCACCTAAAAAGGGAGAGCAGATATTCCAAAGCAACAACCATCTCTGTCATTCCCATTTAATTGTTTTCTGGAAATAAAAGCTTTGTGGAAATGGACTTACTGGATCAAAGCTTTTCCCAGGTTTTTGTTACATATTGATATACTGCTCTCCAGAAAGATGGTACCAGGTTAAGTCTAGTAATATGTGAGAATAACCTGCAGTACGTTTTCAGGTTCTTTTGTGTGCATTTTATGGACATTTTAAAAGCTATTTTTCTGAAGCTGCATTTTTTCTTTGTTTATTAAATCATACATTCTATAAAGAGTGAGGTGGAGATTTTATTATTTACAATTTTTTCTTTAAAATCTATGTCTGTACAAGTAGAACATTCATTCCAAGCACTGGAAGGACATTTAAATGTTATTGACACGTATTTCCTCTACTCCTAAGAAAACTTATTTGGAGGCAGCCAGTTGAATTAATACATTAACCAAAGTAAGGCAGCTCTCTCCTGTTTTGAAAAACTTCCTGTTAATTAAATAAAAGGCACAGTGTAAAAGTGGCTCTGCCCAAGTTAGTGTTTTGACAGAAGTGTTTGTATTACACCATGGTGTGACCATCAGCAGCTCCATAAATAAAGAAATCATCTGCTGGCCTTCCCACCTTTTGGGTGGGGTCTGTTTTCTCCTTCAGTGGAAGGACATTGGGTTCATCATTACTGCTGAAATTTTATTACTTTAGATTTTATCCAAAAACTTGGTGTCACCAGGTCTGAAGGGGAAAAAAAAAATCAAACATTTCTTTTTACCCTCACACACCACCCAACACAGCACTTCTGATTCCCTAGCAGGCACCAACTGGGTGTCCTGTAATTTCGTTGAATTCTGACACTATCTACCTGGAGATAGTATCAGATCTCACAGGCTGAGGGCTCAGTCCCACAAGACTGCCCCCCGCCAGCCCACCCTTTTAGATGCCAATTGCAAGCTACAGGTCGTGACCTGTACTTCTGACTAACTCACTCCTTGGATTTGATCCATTTGCCAGAATGACTCACATAACTCAGGGAGACACTTCACTTACCTTTACCCATTTATTAGAAAGAATATTACAGGGACTCATGTGAACAGCCAGGTGGAAAAGACGCATCGGACAAGGTACTTGGAGTTTCCACGCCCTCTCTGGGTGTGTCACCCTCCAGGAGCCTCCACGTGTTCAGCTATCCAGAAGCTCTCTGAACTCTATCCTTTTGGATTTTTATGGAGGCTTTATTACATAGGCATGATTGATTACATCACTGGTGATCAACTCATCCTTCAGCCCCTCTTCCCTTCCCTGAAGGTCGGGATGGGGGGTGGGACTGAAAGTTCGAACCTCTGGCCACGGCCACGTGGTTGGTTCCCTCTAGCAACCAGCCCCTTCCTAAGGCTATCTAGGAGCCCACCAAGAGTCACCTCATTAAAACAAAAGATGCTCCTATCACCCAGGAAATTCCAAGGGATTAGAAACTCTGTGTCAGGAGCCAAGGTCAAAGACCAAATATTAAAACCAAAGAGTCTCCTAGCACCTCTATCTACAAGGGTTATAGGAGCTCTAGATCGGCAATAGTGACAGAGATTTATTTCTTAATATATCACAGTATCACACATGGTTTCCTGATTTGGTTATTCAAATTGATTTATCTTAGCTTTTCTTCATCTTTATCTTGCGAATGTTACAGAATAAAACTCACTTCTCTTCAAAGTTAGAAAAGTGACCAGCCAAAGGATTACTATCACTGAGGGATCATTTAGAAACAAGTGATTATTCTAATGCTACTAACCTAAAAAAATAAGTAAATAAATAAATAAAGTTGGTGAATCAGTAGACAGCTGTGCCATATATATTCTTGCAACTTTCCTATAAGTTTAAAGGTATATCAAAACAAAAAGTTATGTACACACAAATAGATGTTGATTTTATATGATTTTTATCTGCTACTTTCATGAAGAAGGATGGGGTTTGAAGTTATAATTGAAACAGGTACATATTTCTGTACTTTGTTAAGTAAAAAATTAAATCAGTCATATATTTTTTATTAACATCCACTTGTGGGTACAAAACTACTTACTGTTTGGAGTTTGCATAAACATACTTGTTTAAAATGACAGCATTTTTTAGACTAAATCTGTTTTTCCATTAGTTGAAGTCATAGAACCTTCAAAGCTTCCTGCATTTCTGTACCTGGTATGTCCCCTCACATTTTGGAACTATTATCTTCTTGTAAATGATTAAATAATTAAATTAGATTAAATCTTCTTGAGCATTTCTTTATTAGGAAAAATGTGAATCCTAGCTCTTACTGTGCTTTTTACTTCAAGCTGAAGTTCCCTTTCTACTTTAAATGTGAGAGAAAATCTTGTGCTGACATGAGATGCTCATTACCACCAAGGCACTCATTACCAACAAGAGCACTAAAGGAATCACAGCTTTGGCTGCCTCTTACACTGAATTTGAGAGTTGCTATTATTAGAATGCAAAAAAAAAAAAAAAAAAAAGATGGTGGGGGAGCTATGTGAGACTTGTGGTTAGCTAGACCTTCTGTGTTTTAAGAATATTTTTGTCTCTGGGTCAATTGTTACTTAACTACTCGACTATATGAAATCAAGTATATCAGCCAGGTGCGGTGGCTCATGCCTGTAATCCCAGCACTTTGGGAGGCCGAGGCAGGCAGATCACCTGAGGTCAGGAGTTCAAGAGCAGGCTTGAAACCCCATCGCTACAAAAAATATAAAAAATTAGCCTGGCTTAGTGACGCGTGTCTGTAGTTCAAGCTACTCAGGAAGCTGAGGCAAAAGGATCACTTGAACCCGGGAAGTGAAGATTGCAGTGAGCAGAGATCGTGTTCCAGTCTGGGTGACAAGAGTGAAACTCCATCTTAAAAAACACAAAACACAAAACACACACACACACACAAGAAAGAAATCAAGTATATTTGTAGTTTTTGTGGTAAATTGATGTCTACCATTATTTCTCCCCATTTTGTGTTCATTGTACTACAAGGTGTTTATTGATTTTTTCTTCTTTTTGCATTTGAATTACTCAGATCCCTTTGAACAGTTCGGATAGATTTTCACAAGGGAAAGGAAGGGAACTAATATTTATAGTGTGTCATGTATATCTGGCACTGTGCTAGGTACTTTACTTTTGTTATTTGATGAAATTCTCCAAACATCATTGAATGGATGTTCTTATGCCCATTTTACATTGGAGGAGACCAAGGCTTGGAGATGTTACTTAACAGTAGTCTCTTAACCAGTTAATGGCAGAAGCAGCTCTCAAATCCACTATACCACTCTGCCTCATTTGGGTGATATTTTTGACTGAAGATGCCAAGAAATACATGTAAAGAAACACTGTAGACTGGGTTTGAAATGTGAACCAAAAGCTGTTTCCTGATGATTATTTTCAAGGTCCCCAGTAGCACTCTCCCCTTCCTCTGAAGCCTAACTTGGTCCCTTTTGATGCCTCAGTTTTTGTCTTTGATCCTCCAAATAATTTTTTGCAAAATGGGACCCTCACTCTGAAAAGCACCTCTTGTCTCTCTTGAGATGCCGACGTTCATGCCAGCCCTTTTTCCAGTTCAAGTTGTGTCATGCCTTTCAAACATGTGCAAAAAGAAAGTGGCTCTGATGGCCAGAGCCAGGGTAGTTCATCCTCTTCCCAGAATTGAAAAAAGCAAAACCAACAAAAAGGAATTAAATCTCTTCACATGAATAGAGAAGAAGCTAGCCTAACCCAAAAGAATTTTTGGTTTTAAAGAGGATTTGCCTTCTTTTTTGGGGTGAGTGACATTGAATTCACTTGGCCCCATTAGAAAGAAGAGAAAGGAGGGCAGTGCGGTTTTAACTTTGAGATATTTTACATTTGGAGTGTCTTCGGAGCAGCCAAGCACTGGGTCAGTGTCCCATTTAAGAACAACTGGAAAAACAACATGTTAGAAACATGTGTTAGGCACAGAGAGCCTGGAAAAACAATTTTCAAAGTATTTTAGCATTTAAAGTAGCTTAGTGGCTACTCTAAAATATAAATTTCTTTTTAAGACTTATTGTGAGATTGAAACTGATTCCTAGATGTTAGATGCAGTTGATATGGGAAACATTTCTAACATGCAGCTATTGAGATAGAGTGTCAGGTTCTGGACCATTTATAATAACAAAAACAATAGAGTCTGTCTGTGCTGTTTACCACCAATACCGCTCGTTGTTTCACTGCCACCTTCTCCCTGCTCATCTGACTGCCAGCTCCTTGAGGGAGCAGGCATTCATCACCGTATGCATGCTTAAGTGTCGTGAATTCACTAAATGCCTAGCAAATCCCAACATACATATTTGGGTACAGCATCACTTCATCTGGATCTTGGGTGTAGAAATAGCACCATATTCTAACCCTGGAAGAAACTGGCCACACTGAACTTACTGAAAGATAATATAACATACACAAAGCCTAGTAGACTGTATATTCAGAAGTTTTTCAGTGGTAATTTTCACTACACTCCACATTTGCCACAACTGATTTTGGGGAGCAGAGCGAGGTGGCATGCACATGTAGACCCAGCCTTGGGAGGCTGAGGCAGGAGGATCACTTAAACCCAAGTGTTGGAGTCCAGCCTGGGCAACATCTCTTCAAAACAAAAGAACACTGAGTTTGGAACTGAATCCCTATGGAAGATGTATCCCGCTGTAAATACTTCTCTAATGAAAAAATGGATGAATACATTCCACTTCCTATTGATTATTCTAGAATTCACCATTCATGTGGCCAGGCGTGGTGGCTCACGCCTGTCATCCTAGCACTTTGGGAGGCTGAAGCAGGTGGATCACCTGCGGTCAAGAGTTCAGGACCAGCCTGTTCAACATGGTGAAATCCTGTCTCTACTAAAAATACAAAAATTAGCCATGTGTGGTGGCGCGCGACTATAAACCTCGCTACTCAGGAGGCTGAGGCAGGAGAATCTCTTGAACCAGAGGGGCGGAGGTTGCAGTGAGCCGATATCATGCCACTTCATTCCAGCCTGGGTGAAAGAGCGAAATCGTCTCATCTTTTCTCTACTTCTGATTCTCATCCCATGTTTTTGTTTGTGAGAAAGGAGAAAAGTGAAATAAAGACTCTACCAAGTACATATTTTATACTGGACATCTGGAAATAATATTGTGAAATAGACTCTCACATTGTTGTGGAGTTCCAATACAATAAACTTAAGGTGATTTATACATCTTTCATTTATTTTATTATTATTTTTGAGACAGAAGTTTGCTCTGTCGCCCACGCTGGGGTGCAGTGGTATGATCACGGCTCACTGCAGCCTCGACCTCCCAGGCTGAAGTAATCTTCCGCTTCAGCCTCCCAAGAAGCTGGGACCACAGGCATATACCACCACACCCGACTAATATTTTGATTTTTTTTTATTTTTTAGAAATAAGATTTCCCTATGTTGCCCAGGCTGACCTTGAACTCCTAAGCTCAAGCAATCCTCCTGCCTCAGCCTCCCAAAGTGCTAGGATTACAGGCGTGAGCCACTGTGTCCGGACTATACATTTTTTAATAGCATTATTGATCCTGGCATGAGAAGAGAAAAAAAAATGCTGGTACTAATAATAAAACTGTTTGCAATGCAGCCAAAGTCCTTTAATATGGCTCTTGGCCCAAGTCAAACAAGCAACAAAAACTCCCAGTCCTTTTTTTTTCCCCCTTCTTGTGTTTTCAGAAAATAGGAAAAATGAGGTTAAGCAAGAATTTTGCTCAGTTTGCAGAGGCAAAGTGAGGCTTGCCAGTGCCGGGTACTGCTGGAGTGCGTGCAGCAGGTGACGGGTGTCTCTAACACCGCAGCTGAACTGTTCACCTTCTGAAGTGAGGTTCCTGAGTCACACCTGGGGCTATCTCGATGAGTCATCAGCCTTCCAAAGTGGTTTTCTCTGGGAAGTGGCACATTCACAGTGCCGCTTATTTTCCCCACCCCGGGGATAAAACTCTGGTAAATGAATCCCTGCAGGAACCGCGGGTATTACAGTCCTGATTTGGCTCATCTGCTCTTTGGGGCTGACAGCAGCTTTGCTTGACTCAGCTTCTGCCTGGCTGAGTAGGTTCAGATAGAATGAGTCTGCAGAAAAGTCGGTGGTGCTCCCTGGGAAGGAAGGACTTGAGAGAGATGGATCACCACAGCTGGCCAGGGCAGAGGCACCAGGATGCCTTTCACATGGCCGCTGTGCCTACTGCTGCTAACTTAAACCAGTGGAGGCTTCTTGGCAAGTCTGCAAGGGAAGTTGAGGATTAGAGCCTGGTAGTTAAAAATACAATCCCTGCCATTCATTCGGAATTCCAGAGAACGCTGAAATTTTTTGAATTGGCAAGTGAATGGTAGAGACCGGAACCATACACTGAAATAACTTCTCTGGTCTTGTATCATCTTTTATTAGAGGATCCTAAAAAAAATCCCCTATTTATATATGTTATTATTTCTGTGTCATAGACTGCAGCTATGTTTGATGAGCTGCCTAAGTGAAAATCTGACCGGAAACTTTTAACTATAAATTCTTTGTGGTGTCAAAGAAGGATGAACTTTCTCATCCAACACATTTCTGTTGTGTGAACAGTCACCTTTATTATATGACATGAGTCTTTTTTTTTTTTAGCTTTGGGGTTTAAACTCTGAATGCTTTGCTAATAGATGTGTCAGCTGTGCACATTTGCAGCCTGACTTTTACCTCTGTATCTTTTATTCTAATGCATTAAAATAGCAGGAGATGGTGCCGTTTAGGATTTGGGCAGAATGGAAGAATAATTATAACCAATAATACTGTTTTAAAAGCTGCTTTGGGACAAAGAATTATTAATTCGGGTGGTAGAAAGAATGACAACGTGGGAGGAAGATTGATTACTTTAGGGTATGTAGAGATATAATAAAACTTAAGCTATGTATCTCTTCAACCATGTGAAGAGCCATTACTTTATTTCTGATTGTCAACATATTGAAGTTCAAAAGCCGACTCCACATTATGCAAATAGACTGATAAAGTTAAGCAGAGGGGATCAGTGTACTGGGTGGCTACTAATCTTATCTCCAGGCGCCGAGGCTCACGCCTATAATCCCAGCACTTTGGGAGCCTGAGGCGGGTGGATCGCCTGAGGTCAAGAGTTTGAGACCAGCCTGGCCAACATGGTGAAACCCCATCTCTTCTAAAAATACAAAAATTAGCCAGGCGTGGTGGCGGGCACCTGTAATCCCAGCTACTTGGGAGGCTGGAGGAGGAGAATTGCCTGAACCGGGAGGCAGAGGCTGTAGGGAGCTGAGATCACGCCATTGCACTCCAACCTGGGTGACAAGAGCGAAACTCTGTCTCAAAAATCAACAAACAAACAACCTAATCTTAATATTACAAACATGATCAGATCGGGTTGCTAGTTTAGGTGTGGGTGGTGAGCTGAGCATCCACTGCGATGGGGCTTCTACTGTCATGGGCTCCCTCTGTGATGTGGCCTTCTTTCTGTGATGAGCTCCCTGGGGTTTCTACTGCCATGGGCTCCCACTGCATTCTGGTTTTAGGTGACAGCAGAGGGACTACCTGGAGAAAGTGTGCATCTGGGCCTGGGAGAATTAGTAAGTGTGCATACCACCCCATCTGTGTTCTTGTGGTTAAGACTCATCTCTGGTGTTGGTTCGCACAGCTAAGTACCATTGGCAAAACAAAACAAAAGGTGCTACTCAAAGAAATGTAAGATATGAGTAAGATATATGTCATTTCCTAGGTCTTGAAATCTAAATAAGAACACACTGATAGAATGTTTAATTTGATTTAAATGCAAACAGTATTTATCCCCAACATACAATGAGAAAGTAAACCACCTTTTGCATACTTGTATTCTAATTCTAATTGAGGACAATTTTAAAAGTTTAATGTAAGTCTCGGGCAAGACTTCTTGCCATCTGGTACAGGATTAAAAATTGGCATAGCGTTTGTTCTCTGCTGACAGTGGGTCAGATTCACTTGGCAGGCCCTATCTGGGAATTTATCAACCTCATCCAAATCTGTTTCAGTTTCCATTTTTAACACTAGTGGGCCTAATTGGACTGAGTCACAAGAAGCACGTTGCAAAGCTGTTTCATTTAGCAAATTTTAAGCTAATTTTATTCAGTATGTACATTTGTTTTAACATTAAGAGAATGGTGAATTGACCTACTAAATCAAAAAAGTTTTAAAAATCTGATTTTTCTGAAATAAGACAGTGTGCTTATACTTAAATGGGGCTTGTAAATATCATAGGCTTGGCAGATTTTTTTTCTTTTTTCTTTTTTAAGAGATGGGGTCTTTCTATGTTGCCCGAGCTGGTCTCCAACTCTGGGGCTCAAGCAGTCCTCCCACCTCAGCCTCCCAAAATGCTAGGATTACAGGTGTGACCCACTGCACCTGGCTAGCATTTTTCATACGCCTACTATGTGCAGAACACTTTGCTGTGTTCCACAGGGTCATTTCTGCGGAACATTTCTTCTGGAAGAGCTTGTATTCTACTGGAAGAGAAAAAAAGAGGTAGTAAGGACAGAGGCTACAGAGGAATTTCACCCAGGGGATGAAGACAGGGAGCAGTGAGTATAATTGAGTTTTAAACCAGTCTGCCTTGGTTTTATGACCCCAGGCTGTCTTTAAATTCTCATCTTATTGGTGTGGTTCTCTTTAACCGCTCAGCTAGGTTGTGGCAAAAGAAGGGGCAGTTTGGAGGCTGCTTCCAGGTCCTGTCCTAACCACTCTGCTGATGGCGGGGAGCCCTGATGTCGGATACTGTATGAAACTCTAATTTATTAAATAAGTAGGGGGCAGAAAAAAGGCAAAACACTTATGTTTGAAGACAATCTTTGCCCATAGAAATAAGCAACATGCTGCTAATAGTTTTAAATTCTTTCAAAATGAAGCACTTGTTCATTCCTATTGAATGAAGCATTCCTATTTTTATATCTTTGTATGCTTCCAGCCATACAAAATATATTACATGGGGATTCTCTGTTTCAGAAAGTCCTTATTGTATGGCTTCCTTCTGTGAAGTGAGTGTGGGTAAATTCATCCCAAAACACCAGGCTTTTTCCTGGCTGGTAAGAAGCTGGAGGATTTTTTTGGTTTGGTTTGGTTTTTTGTTTTATTTTGTTTTGTTTTTGAGACGGAGTTTCACTCTTGTTGTCCAGGATGGAGTGCAATGGCGCTCTCTCAGCTCACTGCAATCTCCGCCTCCTCGGTTCAAATGATTCTCCTGCCTCAGCCTCCCGAGTAGCTGGGATTACAGGCATGCACCAGCATGCCCGGCTAATTTTGTATTTTTAGTAGACATGGGGTTTCTCCATCTTGGCCAGGCTGGTCTCAAACTCCTGACCTCAGGTGATCCACACGCCTCGGCCTCCCAAAGTGCCGGGATTACAGGCCACCGCGCCATGTCTGATTATTCTACTTTTACAGATAAGATTTTTATCTTTGCCTTTACTATATAGTTTGCACAATGCTTTTGATTTTTACACCTAGCCAGTACATCACCCATCGTGCATAATAGGTATACGATCCATGGTTGTCGAAAAAACTTGAACTAAGTGTTGCCAACCTTGGACTCCAGGCTAGAACTGCCTTCTCTGCACTCACTGCTGAGTGAAAATGACTTTGGGAAGCCAGGAGAACTAGCTATGAAATCTGTAAGTGACTTTGGTGGTCATAATATTCCCAGAACAGACCTGTTTTATCCTCACAATGAGGAACCAGTATACTGTTAGCTTTTTTTTACCTCTGTCTTGTGGATATGGGTAGTGTGACTAGGATATCCAATTAGGTCACACAGGGTCAGAGCTAATATTAAACCCAAATACCCAGGTAAATGTGACTCAACGACTGTGTGTGGTCTTTGTACATCTTTGCAGAGCCCACAGAGTCTGGCAGTAGGCTGCTTTGTCTGGGAGATGCCTATGTGAGTTGTGCTGTTATTTCATGGGCCGTGGTGACCCAGGGGGACTTGGATACCAGGTATCCTTGGGATATCTGCCTGGAGGTTAGACAGTGAATGGATTGTCAGAGAGAGAGGATGGGGGGAGGGAAGGAGGAAGGGAGGAAAACCAGAAATATTGGCAGAAGGGAAGCCCAGAGGCCATTGCCCTCATCAGGGTGAAAGGTCATGAAGGAGGTAGAAGGAGGTAGCCGTGGCTTGAGAGGAGGAAACTGGAGCAGAGTTAACACCCTCTCCGCAGGCTGATGGGAGAGGCCAGTCTGAGGGGAGGGTGACTTGGAGGGTGGGTGTGCCGCCCCACCAATTTCGAAATATTTTAACCCCAAACACACAATTTACCTGATAAATAAAATGGCTTTCTATATTTGTGTCTTTCTTGAAGAAAATATTAATCCATGAGGGAAAACTGATTTCACACGACACCGGTTTTCATAACCTACCATTTCCAGCCAGTGTCTTCTCAGATGCCCCTTAGCAAACTCCATGCTTTTTTCCAACCTGGGCAGTTCTCTAAGCAGAGACTCATAATGTGATTGGAGGCCAGAAATTGGTTGGTCTTTCTGGGACTGAGAGAAGGAGACTGTCTGGGAAGTAGTGGTCCCAGGGGCTCTTGAAGGAAGGGGAAAAGCCCGCTCCCACTTCTATTTGTTACAGGTACTGTTAACCCCACATACTACCAGGGCTCTCCATGGGAAGCACTTGTAGAGGATTTTTGTTGTTGTTGTTTTTTTTAAGTCAAGGAAAAAAATTTTTACTGTCAAGAAAATCTTTTCTTCCCCGTACGAACTGCTATTCTTTTTCTTTATAAACAACATGGGATCAGGTGATTGATTCCATTCGTCTTCTGATTTGAGCCACACAAAGGTAGGAGCCAAATCTGTAGTTTATCTTCGGGAACATTTTTTTTTTTTTTTTTTTGAGACTGAGTTTTGCTCGTTGCCCAGGCTGGAGTGCAATGGTGCAATCTCAGCTCACCGCAACCTCCACCTCCCGGATTCGAGCAATTCTCCTGCTTCAGCCTCCCAAGTAGCTGGGATTACAGGCATGTGCCACCATGCTTGGTTAATTTTGTATTTTTAGTAGAGACAGGGCTTCTCCATGTAGGTCAGGCTGGTCTCGAACTCCCAACATCAGGTGATCTGCCCACCTTGGCCTCCCAAAATGCTGGGACTACAGGTGTGAGCCACCACCCCCTGTGCCTTCAGGAACTTTTTGTACCTTATGACCTGTGTGTTCATGCATCAATTTTCTTTTTGTCTTTTTGCAGCTTCATTAGTATTTTTATTTTTGCTGGTTGTGAAAACAATACATAATCACTGCTAAAAACCTGGAAAGTACAAAGCAGTTTAGATAAGAAAAAAAAATTACCAGTGAGCCTGTTATTTGCATATATCACCATAAATAGTTTGGTATCTGTTTTTTCCTTTTTTTGTTCCGTTTTCCAATATGAAACTTGTACAGTGTATGTATTTACAGAATACACATACGTAGTCAGGTTAAATATATTTGTGTATGTGTGTGTATTTCCAAGGGAAGTTATACTTTAAAACAGCAGAGAGACTTTTTCTTGAAGTAGACTAAGCAAGGGAGTGAAGCCAGGAAGGAGGTGGGAGTAGCGGGGAAGTGGGGATTAATCTAGCTAAATTGTGGGTCCTGGCAAACACTGAGATTACACTGAGAAATACGAGAAAGGAAATGACTCAGTAACATTGAGAGAGGGAGCAGAGATGAGACAGCAGAGTGAAAGAGTGAATGGCGTATCCTGGGTTTGGGAAGCGGTGGGAAGTAGGGGGAGCTGGAGCCTGAGGCACTAAGTGATTAGAACAATAGGAGAATTTAGTTTTCAGATGAAATCATCAAGGCTGTATTAAGAGCCTCTTGTGAGCAATAGCTCACTCTTACTTGTTGCATTCAGCCTGGGAGCCACTCTTGACACCATGTTAGCGCAGCCTTACAGCTGATGTCAGGTCGACTGGTCTGCAGAGCCAGGAATTTGAGTGGCTTTCTTCTCAGAGTTGTTTTGGAGCAATGAGAACTGCTCATTTAAGAAAGGCTCCCTCTTGTACTACAGCCTTTGGGGAATACTGTGAGTGACACTTTTAATTAACAAATCCACTGGGAACAAAACTCCTTTAAATGTGTTGGCTGGGTGTGGAGTTTGAAGGGTGGGCGGTGGAGGCTGCCACTGCACTGCAGGAGTGCTGGGACTTCAAGCTATGGGTAAGCTATACATCTTTGGGGTCAGAACTGTCAGGGTGAGGTCCACCCAGAAGGCCCCACACTCTGTCCCAGGGGATTTAGGCTGGCAAGCTGTGCTGGCACTCCTTAGGCAAGATGAGGTCATCTGCCACTTCAGATGCTGGGCTTCCTATGCTAGATGTTCCTGCTCTCGCTGCATTCAGGAGCCACAGCTCACTCGTTCAGAATGGGAGGGGAGAGTGGGGGACCAGCATTTGGGAATGCATCATTCCAGCTCCTGTATTATTCCTACAGCTGGTAGCTGAAATTCTGATCACAGAAGTATCCTTGTACATCTTCCAGCAAATGATGTATATTGCCACATCTCACCAGGGCCTGTGCTGATGTTGGTTCTAGCGCAGCATCAATATCCATGGTGTCAGAGAGTCTACGAAAGGTTTATGAAAGAGAGAAGGATTCCTTTCCTTCTGGTACCAGAGTGGAAACTATTTACGTAGGACATGTCTGCCTTGGAAAACATGCCGCTTTAATAGAATGAGTTCTGAAGGAATAATCAAAGCATTTCTTAGGTGTAATTATTTTGCTAAACGGAGTTACTTAATTTTGACACCCTCACCAATTAGTTCCTCACTTGGAAGGCCTGTGACAAGCCTGAGGCTGGCTATGCGTTTCCACCTGCCCAGAAATTGACGGATTTTATGAAAGCTTTAAACAGAACTACAATAGTTAAACTGAAGGTTTAACTAAAACTATTGTTTTTATTATTATTTATTTTATCCTTAGGGAAATGATTTTCATCTCTTTACTTCAGTCTTTCCCCCATCTTTTCTTTTCTTTTCTTTTTTTTTTTTTTTTGAGATGGAGTCTCACTCTGCTGCCTAGGCTGGAGTGCAGTGGCATGATCCCAACTCACTGCAACCTCCGCCTCCCGGGTTCAAGCGATTCTCCTGTCTCAGCCTCCCGAGTAGCTGGGATTACAGGCATGCATCACTATGCCAGCTACTTTTAATATTTTTAGTAGAGCTCAGGTTTCACCATGTTGCCCAGGCTGGTCTCGAACTCTTGACCTGTGGTGATCCACCCGCCTCAGCCTCCCAAAGTGCTGGGATTATAGGCATGAGCCAATGCCCCCGGCCTTTTTTTTTTTTTTTTAATCACATTTATTCTAAAACCTTAGACCTTTAGACCCAAGTTTTCACTCAAGGCAATGGATGAGCTCCCCGTGGCAATACCTACAAGTCTTGCATTAAGAAATCTGAATAACCATTTTAGCAGAGGAAGCATTTAAAAGTGAGGAAACAGACTGAAAAGAAAACAAGACAAATACAACTTCAGTGCAAGGAAGTTTCTAGACTGATTAAACATAATGAAAGTAAAAGTGGTTTCCTACCTTAAAGATTCAAAGGAGGCCATTGTTATTCAAAATTGAGGTGTGTTTACCAGAAACAACAATCATGCTCCTTTTGTTGCGTGTCTAAGGAAGGTCAGCGGTGTGGGCCTGACTGGAAGAGACCAGCGTGGTTGTGAAGCCCAAAACAAAGGGCTAACATTCAGTTTCTTCTGTCAGGGTTTGTTGTCTTTGATGGATATGGAAAGATCTCTGATACTGGGCTGGGCGTGGTGGTTTGTGCCTGTAATCCCAGCACTTTGGGAGACTGATGTGGGAGGATCACTTGAGTTCAGGAGTTTGAGACCAGCCTGGGCAATATAAGGATACGCCCACCTCTACAAAAACAATTAAAAAAAAATTTTTTTTGAGACGGAGTCTTCGCTCTGTTGCCCAGGCTGGAGTGCAGTGGCGCGATCTCTGCTCACTGCAAGCTTCGCCTCCTGGGTTCACGCCATTCTCCTGCCTCAGCCTCCCAAGTAGCTGGGACTACAGGCGCCTGCCACCATGCCTGGCTAATTTTTTGTATTTTTAGTAGAGACGGGGTTTCACCATGTTAGCCAGGATGGTCTTGATCTCCTGACCTCGTGATCCGCCCGCCTGGGCCTCCCAAAGTGCTGGGATTACAGGCGTGAGCCACCGCGCCCGGCCAAAAAAATTTTTTTTTTTAACAAATGAGCCAGGTGTGGTCGCAGGTGCCTGTGGTCCCAGGTACTCAGGAGGCCAAGGTGGGAAGATTGCTTGAACCCAGGATGTCGGGGCTGCAGTGGGCCATGATTGTGCCACTGTACTCCAGCCTGGGCGACAGAGCAAGACCATGTCAAAAAAGGAAGAAGAAGGAGAAGGAGAGGGGGAAGGAAGATTTCTCATACTGTTTATAAAACAAAGTAGAGGAACGGATGAATCTACTCATCTTTTATATATATGTATCATAAACTCTCACTAAAGGAAGAGCTTGATGGAGTGGGACAGGGAAAGTACCAGGAGTGACCTGTGATGTGATTTGGAAGGTGGTAGGCAAAGCTGGAGGCCATGTCCACCTTTCTTAGAATGTACTGGAAACTCTGAGCAGAAGCTCATGTTTCATGTTGGGCTAGTTTCTCTGTGATTAAGTCATAGTAACAGACTGGAAGTTGTATGTGATCCAAAGTGTAATCATGTCTTCTCCCTTGTAAACCTTCATGCCTCAATATCTAAGTTTCTCCATAAGCTGGCACTGGTCGACTTTCCTACTATTATTTCCTACTACTCTGCCTTCCAGCTACACCTTGCTTGGTGACAGTAAGCTTCTTGAGGGTTTTATGTCACCTTTGTGGACCTCAAAATACCTTACACTCCTACTGTGAGAACTCACTTGATGACAGCCAAAGGGATCCTCATTATGTCAATTCTTTGAGTCAGGAGAGTATGGGGGACTGGCTGGGAAGGTGAGCATGGCTCCCCTTCCAGGAAGGAGCTCACGCTCTATGGCACTCCAGTGATTGGATGGTCGGGAAGCACTGAGGTGCTGGGGAATACAAGCTCCATGGGCCGAGGGGAAGTTCACTGGGGCTCACTGCATGCAAGAGCCTGTCCGGACAGTGAAGTCTTGGGCTTGTGTTTAGAGAGCTGCTTGCAGAATCCCCAGTGTGGCCTAACCAGGATGCAGGGAAAAATAGGCAAGTATGTCTTTGGATGAAATCAAGCACAATCTATCAACCACTCATAAGCAGATCCTAAGGGAAGAATCAGTGTCATTAACTGTTATGTTGTTGGTGGTGATGATGATAATGATGCTGACAATTAAAAAGATAATTAATTGTTTTCCTTCTTTTAGTCACATAGAAAAAATCACCACATGGCAAGACCCTAGGAAGGCGATGAATCAGCCCCTGAATCATATGAACCTCCACCCTGCCGTCAGTTCCACACCAGTGCCTCAGAGGTCCATGGCAGTATCCCAGCCAAATCTCGGTAAGCCCCAAGCTTTTTAAAATTAAAAAGTATTTTTTTTTTTTTTTTGGAGTTTTTTGTAGAGTTTGTTGCCCAGGCTGGTGTTGAACTCCTGGGCTCAAACAATCCTACCACCTCAGTCTCCCAAAGTGCTGCGATTACAGGCGTGAACCACTGCACCTGGCGGAGCCCCAAGCTTTGACTCCGAGCTGAAGAAATGAGTGTTCAGTCAAGGGGTGGCGGGGCTCATAAGTGGTTCTGGCTGTTTCCATGTCTCTTCATGCACCCAGACGGTGTTTGCGCCTTCTTCTTGGCTGCAATACCATGTTACCCTTCTGCCGCCTTTTCCTTCTTTACTTGGTCTCTTTACCACCAACTCATGATACTGCTGCCTCAGTTTTAAACTACAGTTCTGACCTCCCCTCCGATGGCCTTAATTGGGGTAGAAAAATCAGTTAGGCCTCCTTTCTTCATCTAGACTGAGGCAAGTAGGACATAAACACGCTTTGGGTGACTTTGGCTCCTGGCAACTGCCTACAGGTACAATTCTAGTCTCAAATCCCTATCCTTATTTCCCTTTTTTCCATAATTGCTGCATAATATGTCAGATAGCATGTTGGGTGCTTCCGTGCCTTACCTTATGAAAGTCTTCCAAAACCCCTACAAAAAGTAACAGGCTCCCCAGTTTATAGATGAAGAAACTTTCCGAAAGTCATGCAGCTTGTGGAGAGCAGAGCTGGAGAGCAGGCTGGTCTGATTTTGGAAGGGAGTTAACCGTTACATAACCTGCAGGTGGCTTCTCCCCATACCTGCCGTGGGATAATATGGCTCACTTTTTACGTCATTTACAATATTTAATAAGTGTGATTTTAGACTTGAGAAGAGAGTATTTTCTGCTAAAATTATTCCCAGTAGACAGAATCGCCAGTGAATTAATACGCTGCAGCAATGGAACCAGCCAGCTCTTTTTGGTAATCATTCCCTTCCTTCTCCCCCAGGGCTAAAAATAAAAACGGGCCAATTTTAAAGTTTTATAAAAGATGGTGCCATTTTCAGATAACATTTCCATTTAAGATCAGATATCCAGATATGCTTTATACACAGAACAGTTAATTTTAGGGAGTGAAAAGAATCTCCTGTTGCATTTTCAGGAATGAACAAGATAAAAATGGAAGCGTTATTCCTGGACACCCTTCCCTCCTCATACTGTAGCTTAGCCAAAGTGAGTATGAACTCAAGTAGACCCTGGCCAGCTTCAAGTGTCAGTTCTTCCGGGAAGTCTGAACCTACTGCTTTAAAGCTTGCACATGTACAGTTTCCAAAAAGCAAATGACATCGAATAACCTCTGTTGTGTTCCTTATCTAAAGGGCAGATCAGAGAAAATGCAACCAGTTCTGGTACCAGCAGTGGTAAACCAAAGCCTCCCGTGAGTCATTTTGTCCCAAATATACAGGAGCTTATGTAGAAAAGAGATGCCACTGTAGTAAAGAAACCCCACATTGGGTGGCATTAGACTGGTTTTATAGTTTCTTTAACCATTTAATTTTCATCAAAAATTCTAAAAACTGATTATTAAAGTTTTAATTTTAACTTTGTAATCAATTATAATCGGAAAAATATCTTTCATGAACCCAGCTTACAAAAAAAAAAAAAAAAAAAAAAAAAATTCAAATACTTCCTCCAACCTCCCTTTCCTCAGTCCCCAAGTTTGTTTCCTAGAGCCAGCCAGTGTTTCTGGTTGTGTGTGTGTGTGTGTGTTTCATTATACTAAGGTTAGCATATCATAACCACTGTTCTGTATCTTGCTTTTTTCACCTGCCTGTCCATATAGAGCTGCTTCATTCTTTTAAAAATTTGCCTATTAGTCTACTATATTAATATGCTATAATTAGTTTATTTAACTAACTCCCATCTGGTAGATATTTAGGTTGATACTAGTGTGTTGCTAGCATACAAATACTGGAGTGGATATCTTTTGTCATGTTCTTTTATGCATTCTCTTTAATTTTTGAAAATTGTGCAATACGTAGGAAGTGGACTAATGAAAAGAAGCTTAAATGCTTGGAACGAGATATTGAAGGCACATGTGAGTCTGCCTGTATGTGCACACATGCACGCACATACACACACACACAAAGTCCAATTGCACTAGTAAAGTATATCTAAAGAAGTTGTAATCTGAACATTCTGAAATAACTTTATAGCTTAGTAAAATACCTTAGTTCCCAGATTTCTATTTTTATTTAATTTTTGTTCTTATTATTATCATTATTTTGAGAAAGAGGCTCACCCTGTCATCCAGGCTGGAGTGCAGTGGCACGGTCTCAGCTCACTGCAACCTCTGCCTGTGGTTCAAGCAATTCTCATGCCTCAGCTTACCAAGGAGCTGGGACTATAGGCGTGCACCACCAAACACAGATAATTTTTGTATTTTTAGTAGAGACAGAGTTTCACCATGTTGGCCAGGTTGGTCTCGAACTCCTGACCGCTGGTGATCCGCTTGCCTCAGCCTCCCAAATGCTGGGATTATAAGCGTGAGCCATGGCACCCGGCAGTTTCCAGATTTCTCATAAGGCAGTGAATTTCTCAAGACACACATTCTGGGGTTTTTCCAACAATATTTGTGTATTTGCCTGTTGCAAAGTGTGTTTCTAGCTTATGGAGAATCACAGATGTGTCTGAAGGATGGAAACACAACTGTGAATGCCAAGTAAGTACCAAAGACCAGGAGTTAACTTACAGAGTCTCAATAAAGTCCAAATAATAAATGATTTACTCAGACTATTTCATTTCAAGCCATAACTCTGCCTGTGGTTCATAGTCTTTATTATATATCTTTAAACATATAAAAATAAAAAGAGCAGAGCTGGGTGTAGAGGTGCATCCCTGTAGTCCCAGCTACTTGGGAGGCTCTGAGGTGGAAGGATCTCTTGGGCATGAGTTTGAGACCAGCCTGGGCAACATAGAGAGACCCCCATCTCTTAAAAACTAGGAAAAGAAAAGAGCAGGTTCTTCTCCTCCAACTCTTCCTTCTTGAATCTAGAGCTTTGATACTTTTCAATGGAATGTAGCTAATAAGTGAACTAAAGTGATAGGTCTTCTTTAATGCAAGGAGTTTATGTACATGTGAAAAGGATGTCAAAATACAATCAGTAACATTACTATCAGATGATAGAATAGTACTTTTTTATAACTAATTTTATGTATTTCTAGAGCTGTGATAAAATCTGTTATAGTTAAACACATTCAGAAACAAATCTCCTTGCATTGGGACCCTGTTTCTGTAGGTTAGGTACTTGGACTTGGGTGTCTGACTGCCAGAATTTGAATCCTGGCTCTGTAGTTACTAGTTTGGTGACCCTTTAAGTTACTTATCTGTGCTTTGATTTCATCATATGTACAATGGGGATTATTAATATATGAGAAACTTATGAGTTTATATAAGCAAAGTGCTTAGGACTATGATTGCCACATAGTAAGCTAAAATATATGTTTATTATTATCATTATTTTTATGGCAAAAATTATTTTATACTTTAACTATAGCATGTTATATTTTAAGACAATCTAACTGTTCTTTATAAATGCTTTCAAGAATAAAAATTATTTGTTTGGGGCTGGTTAGATTGCAAAGTGTTTTAAATTAGGAACAATGTATTCATTACCTTCAGTGAGGATAGTGCCCTCTGGTGGAAATGTTTAAGTTACCTCTCCCAGGAGAAACTTCTTACCACTAGACACCTTCTTTTTTTCTAAGAGCTTTAGATGCGGGATGCGGTGGCTCATACCTGTAATCCCGGAGGATCACGAGGTCAGGAGATTGAGACCATCCTGGCTAACATGATGAAACTCCGTCTGTACTAAAAATACAAAAAATTAGTCGGGCATGGTGGCGGGCGCCTGTAGTCCCAGCTACTCGGGAGGCTAAGGCGGGAGAATGGCGTGAACCCAGGAGGCGGAGCTTGCAGTGAGTCGAGATTGTGCCACTGCATGCCAGCCTGGGCGACAGAGCGAGATTCCATCTCAAAAAAAAAAAAAAAAAAAAAAGAACTTTAGATGTATTCCTGTAATGCGACTTGTAAATCAAACCATATTTTTATTGCGAGAGGAAAGACCCATTACTTATTCATCCTGGAGTGAGTGCCTTTGTAAAAACAGAGGATTCTTTCTGCAGGTTGGCAGATTTGTTGAACAGTGAATATAAGTAAAATGAAATACGTTCTGAATGGGAAAATTGCAAAAATAATTTTTTTTGCACTTCAATTCAAATAACCACCTCCATTTTGGTCTAGCTTAAAACTAAAATTTTAGTTTTTGTATTTGCCAAATCAGGCTTTACCAATCTGGATTCTGTCTGAGCAGAGTAATGGGCTTTAAGCCTGAATTCCCAGACATATGCAATAAATGGAAGAAGAAAAGATGACCATGGGGGACTTTAGAGAATAAAGAATAAAGGTTACCATTTGGTGGAAGCTGTATCAGTATTGTCACTTGGCGATTAACAACTTGTTCCGATCCTCACTTTTAAGTAACACAGGGGAAATTACTATACATATGAAAGTAGATTTTTTTTTTCTTGACACAAACCAGACAGACTTTGTTTGTTTGTTTGTTTGGGATGGAAACTTGGCTGCCCAGGCTGGAGTGCAATGGCGTGATTTTGGCTCACTGCAACCTCCGCTTCTCAGGTTCAAGCAATTCTCCTGCCTCAGCCTCTGGAGTAGCTGGGATTACAGGCGCCTGCCACCACCACGCCGGGCTAATTTTTGTATTTTTAGTAGAGATGGGGTTTCACCATGTTGGCCAGGGTGGTCTCGAACTCCTGACCTTAGGCGATCCACCCACCTCAGCCACCCAAAGTGCTGGGATTACAGGCCTGAGCCACTGCACCCGGCCAGAAGTTTGTATGTTTTAAGTAGGTCGTGGGCCTTCCTTACTATTAATACTAACTAAAATTTTAAAAAAGAGAATAAGAGGGAAAGAAACAGGGAAAAAAATAGACTGCCTATACAGGCTCTGTTATATATAGAACAATGGGCTTGAGAAAATGAAGCCTGCTGCAGATCTTGGTCCTTGGTTAGAGTGGTGGTGAAGTGCGCATGGAAGTGGGATCGAGGCTGGGGACTTGTTTTGGAAGAACTTGACGTCAGAACTGAGTTTCTCTTAATTTAGACGTTTATTTGTTGGGTTAGTTATTTAACCTCTGAGTCTCATTTTCCTTATCTGTAAAATGGTGATAATGATAGTACCTACCTGATAACGTTGTTTTGAGTATTTAGGTAGTCCATGCCTTGGTATGTGATGTATAGTAAGCTGCCAGCACTTGTATTGTTATAGCTATTATTGTTAGCCGGCAGCCTCGTTTTTCCTCCCTTTTCTGGCCCCTGTGTAGTCAGAGGAAGAGCCTTTGGTATGCTCTGTTAGAAAGCCATTCCATTCCTCCTTCAGGAAAACCCAACCATGGTTACTGCAACTTATATTTGGGCACTTTTGCTTATAAATTGTGAAACTAGCTGGTGTGGTACCAAAAAATAATCTTTACCCTCGGACTGCAATTGTGAGAAGATGAAGAGGAGCAAGCTTGTGACAGTCAGTCATTCACAGAGGAAGTTTGTGAAGAGCAGTCACACTTTTGAGTTCTAAGTAAAGAACATTTTCCCCACTGCAAGTAGTGAAGTGTTAGATTTTCCCATTTCTCAGCAGACAAATGCTGAAATCATGCAACGACTTAAAGAAGCTCCATATTTTTAAATGTTTTTACCAAGAGAAAGTGACATGCTTTTTTTTTTTTTTTTCTTTTTTGCCTTTTTGGTGATAATCCTAGTGATCATAAACCATGGTGTGCTGAGCTGCTGTCACACACTAATGGAGCTCTTTGTTGGAATGAGACCCTGACCTGGGATGCCAGTATCCTTCTAGACAGTACAGGAAAAATAAAGACTGGAGCAACTTCACCAGACTGCGAGCCCTAGCCAATTCAGAAGCCTTTGGTAAAGTGCAACCAGAGTGTATTTTCAATACTATAGGAATATTTTATTTTATTTTTATTTTATTTATTTATTTATTTATTTTGAGACGGAGCCTCACTCTGTCGCCCAGGCTGGAGTGCCGGATCTCAGCTCACTGCAAGCTCCGCCTCCCGGGTTTACGCCATTCTCCTGCCTCAGCCTCCCAAGTAGCTGGGACTACAGGCGCCCACCACCTCACCCGGCTAGTTTTTTGTATTTTTTTAGTAGAGACGGGGTTCCACCGTGTTAGCCAGGATGGTCTCGATCTCCTGACCTCGTGATCCGCCCGTCTCGGCCTCCCAAAGTGCTGGGATTACAGGCTTGAGCCACGGCGCCCGGCCAGGAATATTTTAAAATTACATATATACACGCACGCGCACACACACTCACACTCACTTACCCCTTTGAAGATGTGCCATCCACCAGCCCAGAGTCAAAGCCCTCCAGGTCTGTGTCTTGAGCTGTACTTCAAATTATAAACACATGTGTGGTTGTTTTTTCTTTTCTTTTCTTTTTTTTTTTTCTTTTAAGCACATACTTTTCAAGACAAGATGGAAAATCTTGTCTGTGCTCAGTTTGCTAAATTGGCTTACTCTTCTCTCTAGGAAGTATACAAAGAAACTTGACATTGTATCAAGAGCAAATAAAACAGCTAAGGGATATAGAAGCCCTGTGTTGCTTAAAGCACTTAGAAAGGTATCCTGAAAGTTCACTAGAAGTCAGATTGCTACTTAGGCATCTTATGTTTTCCTTTTTTCCATTGGTTTTTTTCTTAATCAAATTTATATGGTGAGTTCACGGCAGACACATCTGGCTACTGTAATTTTTCCAGCTCTGATGTTCTCACTACTTTTGGAACTTTGTGGTTTATGCAGCATAAATTAGCCTAAAATGCACTGGCACATACGCACAAACCCAAAGACAGACAAACAAAAAAAAAATACCCATACACTTTTTGGGGGATGGTGGAGGTGTTGGGTGTTGTACGTGTTGTAGGATTGTGGTGGTGGAAAGTTTGTGTTTATGGAAGAAAAGGAACACTGGTGGGCACAGGAAAGGGGGAAAGGCTTCTGTTTTAAAAGGATTTTCTTGATTAAAAAAAATAGAAGGAAAAGTTTGCTAAACACTGCAGAAAATCAATTTTCTTTTTATTTTGTAGAGATTAAGGTGTCTCACTATGTTGCTTAGGCTGGTCTCAAACTCTTAGTCTCAAGTGATCCTTCTACCTTGGCCTCCCAAAATACTGGGATTAAAGGTGTGAGCCACTGTGCCCTCAATTTTCTTAGATTTTGAGGAAGTTATCTATTGTCAGATACACTCTAGTTAATCAGCATTATTGAAGGCTGCCTTCTTTGGGGTTTCGAAAAGGAGATTCTTTTTTTTTTTTTTTTTTGAGACAGAGTTGTGCTTGTTGCCCAGGCTGGAGTGCAATGGCATGATCTCGGCTCATCACAACGTCCACCTCCTGGGTTCAAGCGATGCTCCTGCCTCAGCCTCCCAAGTAGCTGGGATTAAAGGCATGCGCCACCATGCCTGGCTAATTTTGTATTTTTAGTAGAGACAGGGTTTCTCCATGTTGGTCAGGTTGGTCTCGAACTCCTGACCTTGGATGATCCGCCCTCCTCAGCCTCCCAAATTGCTGGGATTACAGGCGTGAGCCACTGCTCCTGGCCTGAAAAGAAAATTCTTTCTAGTTCCTTTCTTTTAGCGTTTTTAAGGAATATGTTAAATGAGACTGAAAAAAAATTACCAAATCAACGGATTGAGTTCCTTTTGTGTAATAAAGCAGGACATAATAGCATATAAAGAAATAAACCTTACATTTTCATGGCTATGTTCCATTTATCTTAATGTAGATGAGTCTTTGTTAAGATTAGGTTATGGAGACTTACAGGTTTTATTATATGAAATTTAGAAATTTAGATAGAAAATTTCTTCTTTGATAAGAAATAATAAGAGCCATGAAAAATGTCTGATGCCACAATTTTCCTTAAAAAAAAAAAAAACAGTAGTATGCTAGGTGAATATTTTGGGAACCATACACAAAGATGTGTTAGTTATAATAGCCAGTAAACAAATGCCTGAAGTATGAAAATAAATTTATTTATTTATTTATTTGTTTGTTTATTTATTTATTTCCTGAGATGCAATCTTGGTCCGTTGCCCTGGCTGGAGTGCAGTGGTGTGATCTCAGCTCACTGCAACCTCCGTCTCCCAGGTTCAAGCCATCCTCCCAGCTTAGCCTCCCAAGTATCTGGAATTACAGGTGCCCACCACCACACCCAGCTAATTTTTCTACTTCTTAATAGAGACAGATTTTCACCACGTTGGCCAGGCTAGTCTCTAACACCTATCCTCAAGTGACCCGCTTTCCTCAGCTTCCCAAAGTAAGTGCTGGGATTACAGGCTTGAGCCACTGTGCATAGCCACAAATATATTTATGAGCACTGAAATAATGGATATAGACCATGTAGACACATGGAAAATTTTGTTATAACATTCTAATTTTATACAGCATGACAAATTGTTTATGCTATAATTATACTTCTATGTTTTTGAAAAACAAAATAAATTTTTTTGAAAAATACATTGCTTAGATTCTTTTGAATCTATTTTTTTGAAAAATACACTGCTTAGATTCTTTGCATTTTTTCACAAGACTAATCTTCTTGAGGACAGGGACTTGATCTCCATTTGTGTATTTCTAGACCCAAGCAAAGCTCATTAGGCAACATAGGTGTACTCTTCTGTAGAATGAACAGTTACGTATTTTTAAATGTCAATAGTTATTATAGTTAGGCCTTTGAATTAAGGCTGATTCCCTCTATTTTCTCTGTAATGTGGTTATATTACTTTTATAATAGCCAAAAGGAGAAAAAAAAAAAGAGGGAGAACAACAGGGGAGAACCTTGAGATTTTTACGGTGGAAGAGGAGAACAGTGTGTTGGAAAAAAGGCTCCAGGCCCCATGTGTATTATAGACAAAACCAAGAATGCTCAGGCCTCTGCAGTTGAGCAAGTCTGCCTGTGGCAAATAGATTATTCACTAGTCTCTAAGATCAGTATTTATCCAAGTGTGGTCCAGATCTACCACTAGCTGGATCGCTTGGGGCATTTGTTAAACATACACTGTTAGAATACAGTGGTTTGTTTGATCCCAAAAGAACTATCCTGGGCTGCTGCTGGGAGGAATATGCCCTGGAAATTTCTGTGTCAGTAAATGTAGGGTGGAATCTGGAAAGGTATGCTGTTTTCAAGTGTTCAGATGACTCTGATCATCAGCCAGGTGTGAGAGCCACAACAGAATTGTGTATGTTAAGGCCAAGTGCAGTGTCTCACACCTATAATCCCAGCACTTTGGGAGGCTGAGGTGGACAGATCACCTGAGGTCAGGAGTTTCAGACCAGCCTGGCCAACATGGCAAAACCCTGTCTCCACCAAAAAATACAAAAAAATTAGCCATATGTAAATACAAAAAAATTAGCCACCAAAAAATACAAAAAAATACAGCCATACACACACCTGTAGTCCCAGCTACTGGGAGGCTCAGGAAGGAGGATCGCTTGAACCCAGGAGGTAGAGGTTGCAGTGAGCCAAGATGGAGCCACTGCACTTCAGCCTGGGTGACAGAGCCAGACTCCGCCTCAAAGCAAAGTAAAACCAAAGAAAACAAAAAAAGAATTGTGTGTGTTAGCACAGTAATGGGAAAATGCCAGTATAATAAAAATATAAGAACCTACTCAAACGTTCAGTCTTTAATTTATTTGAAAAGGACTTGGAGTATGCTCACCAAGTTTTAACTGGTTCTTTGTCTGAAATAGACATTTACTGTGGCATTGGCTTTTGCCATTTTGGTGCTTGGTGTTAGTACACACATGAGCATTGTGTAAGTGAATGCTGAACCAGCTTCCCAGAGCATCCAGACCCCAAATATACCAACTAAACTTCAAAAATGAGGGGGAAAGTTATAGCTTGGGATTCTTGAAATGTATTGTTTAATTCACTGGGTAAATGTATAAGCCTGCTTCAGTTTTGCTTGCCGGGAGTGGGCCTGAGAATCAGTCAGGACTTCGTAGGCCTAAACCATGATGAATTCCAGAGAAGCACCCCACACCCTGGGGAAGAAGGAGTCCTTTTAGGAAGGTGAACGCTAGGTCAAACTTGTTTTCTTTTTCAGTCCTTTCTTTGTTTGCGCCACATTAATTAATTAATTGTTAATGGAGTCTAATCTCTTCACCAAGCTGTAGACCTCTGTTGAGAGTTTTAAAAATAATTTTGACAGTTTTCATCCTGTTCGCTGGCTGACTTCCAAAAGTTTGCCCTCAGGAGCTTCCTTGCTGTGGAGAATTTCACCCAGTTAAGGGTGAAAGGCAGGCAGTGGGATTCGGGGTGGTTTGTCATTCAGCCACTTGTTCCAAATTGGTAAGTGCTGAGTGATATTTTGACACTTCTCTTTGATCTCCTCTTTGGCGTCCCTGGTAATATTGCTCCCGCCTATGTGTAATCATCACCTCTCCCACCCAGGTACCAACTGATTGATTTCTTCTTCCTTTCTGGAAGTCTAAATTTATTCCCCGGGTGTTTTGCAGTTGCCAGTGGTCAAGAACAGCTGTTCCTCCATGCTTTACTCTGAATAGTTCTCCAGGATGAAGTCAGCAAAATAGTATCATTTAAGGGAAGCCTCAGGAAAACAAAAGCCTTGATTGTCTTTTTCCTTAAGTGCTAAAAAGAAGATCACTCCTCCCCCTCTGTGTGTGTGTGTGTGTGTGTGTGTGTGTCTGTATTTTAAGGCAGGAAAAAATAAAGGTCCTAAACATTTTTGAAGCGGCAAGATTCAAAATGTTATTTTTTTCCGTATTATATAATTGCTGTTTCGTCACTGTAGAAAATGTTGATTGGCAAAAAATGAGAAAATAAAAAGCCACTGTACCATTCAAAATGACACTAGCATGTTTTCATATATTTTCTTGACTGTCTTCAATGCAAACATAAAAATAGTTGGAAACTCCTCTGTATTCTTTTGTGTAGCTTATTTTAATATACTATGAGCATCTTCCCATTTCAGTAATTTTTTTTTTTTGAGACAGAGTTTCGCTCTGTTGCCCAGGCTGGAATGCAGTGGCATGACTTCGGCTCACTGCAATCTCTGCCTCACTGGTTCAAGCGATTCTCCTGCCTCAGCCTCCTGAGTAGCTGGGACTACAGGCACACACCACCATACCACGCCATGCTAATTTTTGTATTTTTAGTGGAGACAGGATTTCACCATGTTGGCGAGGCTGGTCTTGGACGCCTGACCGCCCGCCTCGGTCTCCCAAAGTGCTGGGATTACAGGTGAGAGCAACTGCGTCTGGCCAGTAAATATTTTTCTATAATATTTTTTGATGCGTTGTTTTAATTAGAAAAGTAACACACGAATATGGCAAAAAATCCAAATAGTTCCAAAGGGTATTTATGAAAAATTGAGTCTCCTTCCCACCATGACCCCCAGCCCTTTTCTCCTCTCCAGGGCAATGCTACTACCAGCTTCCTGAGCATTCTTCTAGATGTGCACTACATACACATGCATGCTTGGGCATGTCCAGTATGACTTTTTAAAACTTAACATATCTTAGAGAGCCTTCCAAATTAGTACTTACAGATTTGTTCATTCTTTGTCAGCAATATGTCATGTTCCACTCCACTGAGGTACCATACTTTGTTTAACCAGTCCTGTGTTCTGGATATTTAGTTTATTTTCTGGTTGGTCACTATTATTAAACAATGCCACAGTGTGCATCCTTGAACATAAATCCTTGTGCCATGTGCTGTTTATGTATAGGATAATTTTGCAGAAGTGGAATTCCTGGATCAAAGAGTATGTACATTTACAGTTTTTAAAACTGTTGTTCATTTCTTTCCAAAAAGGTATACCAATAGACACCCCTGCCAATAAAGTGTGTTTCCTTCCCCATACCCTGGCCAATAATATCTATGATCAAATTTATAGCCTTTACTATTCTGATAGCTACAAACTAGATTCTCATCTTCATTTTTTTTAACTTATGAATTGACTTGGACATATTTCTTTTGTTCATAAACCATCACATCATGTTAATGGCTGCAAGTAGTCCTTGTGTGAATTTATTAAACCAATAATGCCGTAATTTATTTAACCAGTTCTTCCGCTGAGAGACATGTAGGTTGATTATATTTTTTATCATTATAAATGATGTTTCAATACATTTTCTTGCACATACATTTTTGTGCCCACCTTTAATTTCCTCACTTTTCCAGTTTCTTTGGAATGTTTCTGAATAAAGTATAAAAATTTCTTAAAAAATACAATTTTGACATGGTTTGCTTTATCAAACTAAGAAATTGTCTAAAGATCCTGGAGCAGGGGATTTTTGGGAGGTGTTACTGTCTTTTAAAAAAAAAAAACGTAACATTACCACAAAAAGTGTATTTTTAACCAGCCACCTAGCTTTCCCACTGACTCTGTTTTTCAGCTTGTATATCCATATGTTTTTGACTAAGCCATAAATGGAAGTTTTGTTGGAAGTTATTTTGCTTCCCAGTACATGTCATGCATTTCATTCCATATTATTTTCGTCCTTTTCCTTTTCAGTATTATATTTCTCAGACACCAGTGAAGAGTGAGTTGTGAGTTTTGAATTTTGCCAAGACTTAAATATTTGCAGAGCTGGAAAGAAATAAAGTTAAAAAAAAATTAATGTGGCTGATTTAGTCTTGGTTCATAGGACTTTCATTTAGCTGCTTCAAAGCTCACACTTCAAATGTCAAGAAAAATATTCTCTCAATTTCTCCCGTATCAACTGCTGCAATGCCTGAATTAATTAGAATGGAACTATAATTTCTCTCTAAATGGAATCGGATCATCCCATCCTAACAAAACAAATGCTCAGGGTGGCTCCAAGCTGAAGGTTTCTGGACACCTTCCCTACATCATATCTGCCTGGGACACTGCAGTCTAGGGCTGCCCCTCAGGAGACTTCTCTTCTGGGATCCTCAGCATGTCTTCTTTGCTTGTGCTTTCTCCTCTCCTCTGTGTCTCCTCTAGTTTTAAGTGCACATTATATTTTTCCTGCAATTTGAGGGAATCTCATGGTCGAAACTATGATATATTAAAATCAGATGGCTTTGGCTTGAGGCATTCCTTATTTCATATGTTTGCATTCACTGGTGCCTTCTCCATCCTCTACCTTTAGCTTGCTCATTTTTCCTCCTATCAAGAAGACCAAAATGGAACAATGTCTTTAGCTCTGACCCTGGGATGTAAAGACCTTTCACAATAGATCTCAAGCTTGACAGTCAACTCTCTTGGTGTCTCAGGTCTTTCCCAGGAAAACCTGCAATTTCCTATTCTGGGTGTCTGGTCCTCAGGGGCAGCTATCCAGGGGTGTTTCTTCTGAAAGACCTTCCCAACCAGTCTGTTGGGGTAGCTCTCTGTCCTGTCTTCCTCTCTATGTTTTAAAATTAGAATTTTTTAAATAACAGTTGGGGTTGGGGATAGAGATGGGAGGCTGGAAGGAACTATGAGTATGAAGTATCAGAATTATGTAGCACAGATTACAGCTGGGATTCTGTTCCATCCAAATTCCAATCAGTTATCAAAGCATTGTTTAATAGGAGTTTCCTCAAAGATCAACAGTGCCACAGAACAATGGTCCATACATAACACAGTTACTCTGGTCCCTGCTAGACTGAGAATTCTCAGTCTCCAGGAGGTTTGGAGTATGTATAGACAAGTTTTATTTTTTAAAATGTCAGTATTTATTTTGAAAGAATTGTTAACTTACAGAAGAGTTTCAAGTTTAGTCTAAGGAATTCCCATATACCTTTTCCCCAGACCTGCCTTTGTTAATTGTTTGATTATAAACATAGCCACAGTTGCATCTATCTATCTGTCTGTCTATCTATCTATCTATCTATCTATCTATCTATCTATCTATCTATCTATATTTTTTTCTGAACCATTTGAGACAAAGTTGGAGACATCATTCTGCTTTACCCAGAAATACTTATATTCTCTCAAAAGACATTTTCTTTTTTTCTTTTCTTTCTTCTTTTTCTTCTTTTTTTTTTTTTTTTTTTTTTTGAGATGGAGTCTTGCTCTGTTGCCCACGCTGGAGTGCAGTGGCATGAGCTCATCTCATTGCAACCTCCATCTCCTGGGTTCAAGCAATTCCCCTGCCTCAGCCTCCCAAGTAGCTGGGACTGCAGGCGTGCGCCACCACGCCTGGTTACTTTTTGTATTTTTAGTAGAGATGGGGTTTCCCCATGTTGGCCAGGCTGGTCTGGAACTCCTGACCTCAGGTGATCTGCCCGCCTTGGCCTCCCAGAGTGCTGGGATTACAGGCATGAGCCACCGTGCCCGGCTGGACATTTTCTTATATAAGCACAGTATAGGTATCAAAATCAGGAAATTTAACATTGATACAATACTATTATCTAATAGGCCAGATTTGAAATGTCTTCAGTTGTCCCAGTGATGTCCTTTGTGACTATTTTTGTTTCTGGCCCAGGATGTGACTGAGGATCTCACATTGCATTTAGTTGTCTTGTCTCCATAATCTCTTCTAATTTGCAACAAGTCTTCGGTCCTTTTGTTCTGGACCTTGACATTTTTGAGGAATATATAGGCCAGTTATTTTGTGAATCGTTTTTAAATTTGGATGTGTCCATCGTTTCTTCATGATTTTGGTTTGGGTTATACATTTTTGGCAGGAATACCATGGAAGTGATGATGTGTTCTTCTCATTGAATCATATCAGGAGGCACACGTTTTGTCCCACTATAGGTGACATTAGCTTTGATCACTTGGTGAAGGTAGAGTCGTGGAAGGTGGGATGGGGGCAGCACAGCGTGCTTGTGCCAGATGGCTTCTCTAATGAGTGTCTTCCATAAAGCTAATGAAATCTGTGGAAAGGCTCTTTGGTCTACCAGGTCTCTATAAGGTATGGCTAAAATCATGTAAACTCTTCCCCTTGGGATGACTAACAAGTAAAATTTCCAACCTGCTCAGTTAAGCTTCACAGAACATTATTTATTTGATATATAATATATCTGTGCAGCTATATACACACACCTAGGTTTTTAAAAAAATTTATTTACAAAAGGTAGGCTATGTTAATTAGAGTCACAAGCAGTTGACTGTCTCAGTGTGACTCAAGACCACAAAAAAACCCATTTCTCCTTCACTTTATTCTGAGTCCTGGGGTTGAGACCTAGACCGGCAGGTGTACTGCTTGGGGCCCATTCACAGGTTACAAGTTTCTCATTGAGGGCAGTCTGTGACTGACACACAGGTTGTTTTAAAATGAAATTATGATGCTTCCATTCATTTGTTCCCTACTCTTGCATCTTATAAAACATGTAATTCTTTTTTTTTTTTTTTTTTTTGAGATGGAGCCTTGGTCTGTTGCCCAGGTTGGAGTGCTATGGCGTGATCTCAGCTCACTGCAACATCCACCACCCTGGTTCAAGTGATTCTCATGCTTCACTTGAGAATGCCTCCCCAATAGCTGAGACTACAGGCATACACCACCACGCTTGGCTAATTTTTGTATTTTTAGTAGAGACGGGGTTTCACCATGTTGGCCAGGCTGGTCTTGAACTCTTGACCTCAGGTGATCCTCACACCTCAGCCTCCCAAAGTGTTGGGATTACAGGGGTGAGCCACTGTGCCCGGCCAAAACATGTAATTCAAAAGGATAAAAATAAATAATTGAATTAAGTTGGGGTGAAGAAGGACTGTGGCTGAGAAAAAAATAAAGCCAGGGAAAAATGCATACCATGGGGCCTTGTGTGGTTGCTAGAGGTACCTACAGATTTGGCTGTGAGATTCCTGGGGTGTTGTAAAGAAGATAATATGCTCTGTTATAGGAGTCAGATCATTCAAGAGATAAAGGCTTTCATGGTATTGAAGAGAAATGTAGTTTTTCTAGATACAGAGATGTAAGAGGGAGTTCTCCTGTACTTCCCCATAAGTCATCTAGACTCTGTGATCTAGAGGACAATGTCCTTAAGAAAAAAAATCCAATAGTGGCCGGGCACGGTGGCTCACACCTGTAATCCCAGCAGTTTGGGAGGCCGAGGTGGGCAGGTCATCTGAGGTCAGGCATTCGAGATCAGCCTGGCCAACATGGTGAAACCCCGTCTCTATTAAAAATACAAAAATTAGCTGGGCGTGGTGGTGGGCGCCTGTAATCTCAACTACTCGGGAGGCTAAGGCAGGAGAATTGCTTGAATTGGGGAGGCAGAGGTTGCAGTGAGCTGAGACCATGCCATTGCACTCCAGCCTGGGTGACAGAGTGAAACTCTGTCTCAAAAAATAAAAAAAATAAAAATAAAAATCCAGTAGTGAACACTAGGAATTTTATGGGAGAGGTTTTCTACAGTCTTTTTAAATACTGGGTGGTGGCATGATCTCAGAGCACCAGCCAGTGTTCACAGAAGACCAAAATGAGTGTATACTACATATGCATTTTGATTCAAAGATAACATTTAGAAAATTTAGAGTTGTAATTTTTTTGTTGTGTGTTTTGTTTTCATTTTTAAGAAGGAAGCTCCTTTTGACACATCTTCTCAAATAAAATTTAGAGCTACAGGCTTTTATTTTGTTTTGCTTGGGATCAGAATCTCCTCTTTGTAAGTGTTTAAAAGCAGAGCTGCTTTGGTTTCTGTCTGTTCCCCCATCCCTGCCCCAAACCTTATTCCTTTCCTTCCCAAAGATCCTGAACCACTTTACAGGGCTGAGAGACAACAAACTGACAGGCATTGATCCCAAGGAGTGGCCTCTTTCCTTCATGGTTTGTTTGTTTGTTTGTTTGTTTTTGAGACAGAGTCTCACTCTGTCTCAGGCTGGGATGCAGTGGCGCGATCTCTGCTCACCGCAACCTCTGCCACCCGAGTTCAAGCAGTTCTCCCGCCTCAGCCTCCTGAGTAGCTGGGACTACAGGCACCCGCCACCACACCCGGCTAATTTTTGTAATTTTAGTAGAGATGGGGTTTCACTATGTTGGCAAGGCTGGACTGGAACTCCTGACCTTGTGATCTGCCCACCTCAGCCTCCCAAAGTGCTGGGATTACAGGCGTGAGCCCCTGCACCTGGCCTCCTTCACACTTTTTAACTTCACTGTGTGCCCCCAGAGCTTCTTTGTCTCTGGATTTCTTCAGAATTTTAAATTTTACCATAGAGTATGAAATAATCTAGCAGTTTCCCATGCAGTCCAAGCAGTAAGCTGGAAGGAGATTTCTATCAGTCTGTTATAGAGGCCAACCACAGTGCTCACCACAGGCAAGAGGCCCCAAGGGACCTGGTCCCAGCCCCTCACCCTTTGCTCCTCAGCCACATGGGCTGCTCTGATTTTGCACAAGTACTCCAAGCTCACAGTTTCCACCTTAGGATCTTTGTGCTTGTCCCCTACCCTGATTTCCATACTTCATTCAGATTTAGAGCACACATCACTGCTTCACAGAGGCCTTTCTTAACTTCACTGCCTAAAATAGCTCCACATTTGTTTGTTCAAATCCCTTATCACTAAAATTATTCTGTACATTTGTTATAGCCTGCCTTTTCACTAGACTGTAATCTCCTATAGGGCAGGGACCTTGCTGTCTTCTTCATCATTGTATCTCTACTTCCGAGAAACAAGAGGAATGAATAGCTAGGTGAACCATAGATCATTGGAAAGAAAAAAATCATCGATAGTTTTATAAGCCAAACACCACCACTATTAATATTCTAATACTTTTCATTTCAAAGGTAATTAACTTTTTTGGGGTTACTAGAAATCCTATAAGATATGGGTACAGTCCTCAATGAAATGCATATATATACAAATTTCCAAAATTTGGCACTTACTTCTACCAGATTTCCTAATCCTGTTACCCCTGGTTAAAATCTTGTTTTGTTTTTTTTTTCCTGAGTGGTCCTGGCCCAATGCAAAGCACCTAAACCAAACTATTGTTTTTGCTAATTTGATTGCTGAAAAAAGGCTGTTTCTTTAATTTGCATTTGTGTGATTCCTTATGAAGTTGATAATTTGCTATATTTTATTACTAATTGCATGTTCTTTTTTATGAATCGTTGAAGTTTTTTGACTGCCTCTTGGAATCTTAGTATCCGTTACATGTTCTCCATAATAAAGATGTTTACTAAAGGGGCATGCTATTAAAAAAACACATGCACACATTAAAAACTAGCAACTCACACTGGCAACTTTTCCTCCGTTCCTTGTGGAACACAGCTGTGGATTCGTTTTCTCTTAGCTTGGGCTGCCATACTTTGCACCTGGAGTAGTTTTAAAATGATTCAGGAAAGCTAACCAATAAAAAGCTACAATAAACTCTCTACTGACTAATGAAAAATAAATGCATGAATCAGAGTTTCCATTTCCTGCTGGATAAAAGTATACCTATTGTCTGAAGATAATAAAACAGTTTTAGTTGTACTGCTATTGCCCAACCATGGAATTATATTCAAAATTACAAGGAAAACTTTGTGAAGCAGCAAAGTGAAGCACTAAATTTCCTCTTTTCCACAGGCTAGACAATTGTTTTTCTACATTCACTAACTCCACAGAGGTGCTTCCTGCCACAGGCCACTTGTGATAAATCTTGAGATATCCCTGCAATCAAATGGAGTCAGAGTAGCGCATTCTGATGCTGCTTTAGGTGGAAGAAAGATGATTTCTTTGCAGTCAAAAGGATCCAGAAGAAATCAGCCTGCCAGAAAGCTGTGATTTTTTTTCCCCCTAGTCTTCCCTGGATATATTATAATGATCAGAACTAATGTCTGAATCCTGTAAATGCCAATAAAATATACATTTGGGGTAATGCAGTTATTATGAAAATATAAAAGCCAGTGTTACAGGCATTTCGATTTTTACACCTGAAAAAGCAGAGTTGCCTAGATACTTGCACACTGGTTTGTGGACTACATTACTGTTTGGATGGGCAGACAGGATAGCGAGGAGGAAAATCATTTCCTGGTGCTAAAAATTCAGGGTTTCCTGTGAAGTAAATGAAGCTTGGGTTACAAGTCTAAAACTAGACAAGTTTGGGGCATCTGGAGAACTGAAGGCCCATCTGGCAAGCTTTGGGGTACCTGGAAGTGGTTTTAAGGCTTGAAACAGTCAAGCTGGGAAAGTGTGGCTGAATGAACATATATTCCAGAGCTCTGTGCCTTATCAACTGAGCCGGCTGAGAAATTTCCCTGCAGTTATTCTCACCCAGAATTGGAATAAAGGGCTCAGTGTGAAGTTGGGATAGTACAACTTCTCGGTTTAATACTTTACAGATTTTTGGAACCAAATGCACCCTGAAGTGAAAAGCTGCTTTTTTTTTTTTTTTTTTTGCTGACCTTGTTGGATGGCTAATACTGTTTCTGGGAAATAAGAGAAACAAGCGGCTCATTGTTGGCAGGAGCTGAGAGAGACACAAGGAGGGCGAGAGACGCGTCTGCAGCCCTTTTTTTCCCCTTCATTGTATGGTGACTGAGTCAAGGCTGGACTGTGGCTGAGTTTTTCTTCCTACCTCTGTAGACATATGTTTTCCATCAGACAGGGCTGCGTGACACCTGACGTTGGCCAGTTCACATGAGTTAAGCCATGGACGGCCCATAAACAGAAGAAAAGACCCGCAGCTGCACCCAGACACTCTTGATGCTGAAATGTTTTTTAAAGCTTGGTGTGGCTGAGTCTGCACATGCATCAGAAACGATTTACACCTGTATGTTTTGGCTTGCTTCTTTGAGTTGCATATCATTATCCCCCCAAAGCCGCTGTGCCAGAAGGTCTAGCATTGGCTGATGGCAGCACCTCTCCTTTCCATGTATATAAGTCTTTCTAAATTATGAAATGTGAGTTTTCAAAGTTTATTTGATTTTTGTCTTTTTTGTTTTTTGTTTCTGGAGGATTGAAAAACAAAGTGCTCTACCATTTCTATAAAGTGAGATCACACAAATGGTGCCATCAAAACATGCGATTCACGTTGATCCCATCATTTTGAAGTAAATCAGTTAATTAAAATAGTCTGCTTTAGACTTTTTCGTGAAATAGGGAAAAGGAAACACTACTTGGACTTTTCACCAAATTTAACTTATCACGTATATTTTGATGACTGTGAAAAAGGATTGGGCAGTGATTGGTGATCCGTGCAGCTAATGCCAGCTGTAGCATTCTAGCAGGCGTTCTGGGCTTCCTAGGTTTGTCGCAGCCTGTTCCTGAGATCTGTGCTGAGGCATTTAATCTTCCAATATTCTTCATCTCTAAAATAAGTGAATTAATCTAAATCATTGGTTTTAAAATCTGTCCCAGAGTTCCATTCTAAAATCTCAGGGGGATGTGAGCAGAAGCTAAGCTTAGTTAGTGTTCAGTTTCCAAAAGCTGGGCCCTGTTCAATGTGTTTTAAACATTTGTTTAAAGTTTCAGCATGACACTTGAGAAGCGCCTGAAGGGAAAGCAGAGTGAAAGCACAACCAAGAGAATTTAGAGAAGACAGTCAAAGGTGCCAATGTTTAAGTGCTCATTTCCTCAGCTGATGAAAGAACCCTGGGACATAAGGATAGCCTCTGCTTCTAGCCATATACTTGGCTCTGGAGAATGATTCTACTACTAAAGAAAAGTTTGAGAACCATTGGTCTAAATGGACTAAGACCCTTCTATCCTGAATTTCTATGGTGATAGCACAAAGTCGGGTAAATACATGGCCCTCACCTGTAATGAGTGCTGTGGGGAAAGTGATGGGTTTATAAATCATGAGTGAAACTCAAAATGAAATGGGGCTAAGCAGGGAACTATGCTTTGGAAGTAAGAGGAAGCAACAACTAGAATGTGGTACTCTTTAAATATTCCCATATGAAACTCTAGGGGTAGGGGTTAAAATGCATCCTCAAGAGAAGAAGAGTTACGGGTGGGGCATTTCTATTTTTTTCTGAGTTGTCATCTTGATTATGTTTCTACTTGAAATTTAAAAAGCCTATGATGATCATTTTCCTATAAACGGAACTGATATTTTGTTACCAATTTCTAACCCCCCCTTAACCTTACTTTAGGAAGAATGTATTTAGTGCCTATTCTGTGCCTTAATCAGATTTGAAATGCACTAAAATTATTTTTGTTCCATTTTTGTAAGAAAGGAAGATCCATATCATTGTGATTGGTCCTGAGGGGTAGCAGGAGACTTGGCTCCTTCCCAGGTCTTCTTTATAAAGAGCACAAGTCCAGGAATGTAAGAGTTAGTTCAAATCACAAGAAGAGAATAGTTCAATGTTTCTTAAAAGAGCTTCATTTCAGGTGTATGGCTCAACCAGGAGTCCAACAGGAAAGGCTTTCCCGACTTTCACACTTAACCAAGTGCATGTTTATGGGTGATATAATGCAGTCATATATCATATATATGACATAAATATAATAAGTAGTGCTTGATTTCCTTTGAAAATTACAGAGAAAATAAATATGTAATATTCCCATTCCGATTATCATGTAATATGGATACGAAAGGACAACCACCTACTTATAATCCACGGAGGATGCACTGACAGCTAATCTGGATAGCCTGACAGTTCTGAATAATAAATGGTCATTTTGTAGTGGCACCTCGTTCTCTTTTTAAGGGAAGGCATTAGGGCGGAAATAGGAAATCTGAGTTCTGCTGCCCTGAGTCAGCCCTAGGTCCATGGGCGGCCACAGGCCTAGAGTGACAAACCATCCCATTTGCCTGGGACTTCCCCAGATTTAGCACTGTGACCTGTGTCCTGGGAAACCCCTCAGTCTCAGGCAAACCAGGATAATTGCTCATCCTCTGTGACAGAGAAGACAGAAAATGAGGTGATTGTAAAGCTTTGCATTCTAACTTTTGGAAGCTCTTATGCTCCCCTCTCATGTTGGGTTTAGGTTCCTGGAAAGTGTTTCTGATGAAGTTTATATGAACTTGCCCAAATATCAAACTGAATTAAACCCTTGTTCCAAGGAGGAAGTTTCCCAGATGCCATATCAAGTGCATTACCCAGTGTGTGTCTTTGAATGCTGCATATTTACCTATTTTGAAGAGACTGCATTCAGGTTTTAAAAACAACGTCAGCCTCTACCTGTTCTACTCTCCTTTTTTTTTTTTCCTTTCGAGATGGAGTTTCGCTCTTGCTGCCCAGGCTGGAGAGCAATGGCATGGTTTCAGCTCAGTGCAACCTCCTGCCTCCCGGGTTCAAGTGATTCTCCTGCCAAAGACTACCGAGTAGCTGGGATTAAAGGCATGCGCCACCACGCCCAGCTAAATTCACCTCAAAGTGCCAAGAATAGAGATACCTCCACTGAAAAGTTTGTTGTCAAAAGGAGAGAGGAGGGAGATGCAACAAGAAACACATACTAGCCTGAGATACTCATCTTCACTTTCCAAGACTCACATGTGAACTGGGGAGAAGGATTTGAAGGGAGTCAAGTAATTGCTGCGTCTTGTTAGGGCTTAGGTGTGACTTCTAGCCACTGGGCGCCAGCTGTTCTTTCCATAATCCACTCAGAGCCAGCCCCTTGCAGGCCTGTCTGCTATGGTTTTCGTACTTGAGCTTATCCTTATGGTTTTGTTTTCTTCACTTGGCATTGTATATGTGTATGTGTGTAACTAAACCCTATTTTAAAAATGAGGGAAGCAAGCCCAGGACATAGAAGAGAGAGCCACTGAAACCCGCTGAGGCCAAAAAGACGTTTGTGAAACATTCCAGGAGGCGCTCTGGGCAGCCTCTGATTCACTGGCCTCCCTCATCATCTGCAGCTCCTGGCTTAGGGAAGCCGCCAAAAGCACTTTCTCTATGAGCTGTGGCTCTCTGTTTCCTGGTGTTGCATAAGGCAAAAGTTCAGGATTGAAGCCTTTACCTTTTCCATGTTTGCTTCTTATACAGCAAATCTTGTGCTGGCTTAGAATTGAGTCCAGGGAACTTCCTCGCCTTGAACACACACTTAGAGCTTTGTAGAAATGACCCAAGTGTATCCTCGTCGCAGGTAGCACTCACCAGAGGGTCATGTCCAACATGAATAACCCCCACCACCTCCCCATTCCCGTGTTGACCCGTTTGCTTCACCAAGGACACAGTCATTGAATTGTATCTCAGATGCCTTGGCATGGGTGGTTTTTGTTTTGTTTTGTTTTGTTTTTTGTTTTTGTTTTTGGTTATGTTTTCCTTTATAATGAATAATACCAATTAAGTGTTTCTGGTCACAAATCTGCAGAGCATGGTTTTATCAATTTCCTAACACAGAAGAGAAAGCCAATTATTCCAAAAAGAAAAAAAAAAAAAAAGAAAAAAGGAAAAGGAGATGAAAACAATGGAAAAGAAAAAGATAAATGGGAATCTAAATTTAAATTCTGACTCTCTTGGAAGGAAAAACAGAAAAGATGTCCCTGCTTTAGCTTTGATGCATTCCTGCTTCGATGGAGAAATCTTCTGTTTGGGTTACTCCTTTCTGTGGGGACTGGCAACAGTCTAGAGCTGACGAGGTCTTTAGCCTTTTTGAGGCAGTTTGTGGCAGTCTGCCCTAATCCAGCTTGGCCTCAGATACTGCATTTGGAATACTCTGACTTTTCTTTTTTTTAAGATGGAGTTTTGCTCTTGTTGCCCAGGCTGGAGTGCAATGGCTCGATCTCGGGTGACTGCAACCTTCACCTCCCGGGTTCAAGCCATTCTGCAGCCTCAGCCTCCCGAGTAGCTGGGATTACAGGCACCCGCCAACACACCCAGCTAATTTTTTGTATTTTTAGTAGAGACGGAGTTTTACTATGTTGGCCAGGCTGGTCTCGAATTCCTGACCCAGGCGATCCATCCGCCTCGGCCTCCCAAAGTGCTGGGATTACAGGCGTAAGCGACCTCACTTAGCTCTTTTTTTTTTTTTTTTAATGGAACTATTGTTCTCTCCCTATAATGTTCTGGAATATTATCCCAAGGAGTATTTTGTTCATCACAAATTTAGATGTTTTGCCTTCCCATGCTCTGCTGAGGACTCTGTTTCTCTTTTTCTCTGCCTCAGGCCTCCTCTGCCCCCAATGTCAAAAGCAGTGGTTTTAAAGAATCTCAAGCACCAGTGAAGCTCATTAGCTCCAATGTCAATGATGGTTCAGTATGGTTTGAAATTAAACAACTAGAGGGAGCAGAGAGGCAAGTTGATTCGTGGGTTCCTCAGTTGAGTCAAGTCATCTGGCTTCTAGGATACTGACCAGTTTTATGACCTTGATAAAATTCACTTTCTCTGAGTTTTGGTTTCCTCATCTCCATAAGGAGAGGTTGCACCAAGCAGAGTCTCAGCTTTGACAGTCTTGATTATAGTCTAAGCTGTATTTGTTGTTTTTCAGATAATTTGGGGCTTCTTTCTTTCACTCTGCCAAGAAAATATTGAGTTTGATGCTTATATGGCCATGTTTTTGTTTTATGCTTTTTAATTTTTATTTTCACTTATGTTTTACATTAAAAGATAAATTCATGTAGGAAAAACGTAAAATAGTACAGAAAAGGAGAAGGAAGATCTCCCATCCCTGATACCCGGTTTCTTCTGCAGAGGTGCTCGCTGTTGCCAGTCTCAGGTGTATCCTTCTGTGGAGATTTGCTGCACATGCATAATATGCCCCACTTTTTCTAACCGCAGATAGTAACATGCTTATACATACAGTTGTGTCCTTTGGGTTTTTCCCCTTCTGGACGATCTCTAAGAAACATTGGAATCATCATACAGAGTTTCTCTAAATGGAAGGACCATATCTGCCACTGATGGACATTAAGATAGTTTTTAATCTTTTACAATTATAAACAATACTGTTTTGAATATCCTTGTACAAACTGCTCTGTTGGTATGTGCTTTACTTTGAAAACAAAGCTATCATCTAAGTTCCACTCTTTTCCAGACTCTACAGTTAATAATGAGAGATGTTTAGTCTGAAAGATCAAATCTAAATTAAGTGGAAGAAATCAATGTCTCCACCATTACTTCCTGCGAATGTCTCATGCAGGGACAAGTGTTTTGAAGACTCCCATAGGTATGGCTTGGGAAGAGCTCTTCTCCAAGTCTGAAAGTCCCCCAGATTAGGACTCAGATATTAATAAAATCTACTGAGCAATATCTGGTTGCTATGTGGCTTTGAGTAACACAGTACATTGCTTGTGAGTACGCCCAATGCAGCATTTTGTATACCGACAAGGGCAGTCTACCTAAGTGACCGCTGATAGTCCTACTAGAATTTGTTACGTCAGTAAGTTACCAGGCCTGAGTCAGTTTTAAAATTTTTCAAAGTATCTAAAAGTCATAAAAATTAACATAGGGCTGGGCGCGGTGGCTCATGCCTGTAATCCCAGCACTTTGGGAGGCTGAGGCAGGTGGATCACTTGAGGCCAGGAGTTGGAGACCACCCTGCCAACATGGCAAAATCCTGTCTCTACTAAAAATACAAAAATTAGTGGGGCAGGGTGGGCACACGACTGTAATCTCAGTGACTCGGGAGGCTGAGACAGGAGAATCTCTTAAACCTGGGAGGCAGAGGTTGCAGTGAGCCAAGATGGTACCACTGCACTCCAGCCTGGGTAATAGAGTGACACTCTGTCTGAAAACAACAACAACAACAACAATAACAACAACATAGGGTTAACAACCTGTGCCTTTGAAGCCTTTTTTTCCTAACCTGGGGATTTTCTGATACCAGAATTATTGGGCATCTTTTTTGTCTTTAGTAGATGTATCAGATACTACCATATTAAACATAACTACTAGTAAGAACATACTTTTATAGAAGGTTCAGAAATGGCTGTTCCTTGAAATAATTATCATTCTTCCATCTGCGCCTCTCTTCCCTGGATGACATAGGTTTCAAGAATTAAACCCTTCTGGATGTCTGGATTTTGTCTTACTTGAATCTGTACTTAAGAGAACTTTTCCCCTGTGACACCATCTGTGCACAATCCTTTACCTCCCACCCCAGGCCTTCAAGTAGAAGTTGTAATTACACTATAACAAGCTCTAGAAGTGAAATACTCATTTCAGGTTTTTCAGCATCAATCATGACTGCGTTTTTTCTCTTGTTCTTAATCTAAGAGTGTAAGAAATGCCCAGCTGGTTTTATTCATTCATCAGATCGTTCCCTGAGCTTTCCCTGTGTACCTGGGATTGGGCCAGGAGGTGAGAATCCTTGGTGGTGGGCTTAATTCTAAAGAGGGAAACCTAACTGTCTAGGCAATATACGCTGATATCTTCCCTTTTACTAGCATGTTACTGGGCCCAGAGTTGTAAATCTATCCAGGCTCTCCTCGAACCCTCCCTCTTAGTAATGCAAGCAACATTTGGGTCCCTATTTTGATGGCCTGCTATGTGTGTGGTACTTTCCTGCAAACAATTGAAAGCAGATTGTCTTTACAGGGTTGCTCTGAGGCTTCAGCAATTGTTACTTTTCTTCAGTCTCAGATGCGACAGAAGGTGGCTAAGGACAGTTGGACGGGGTACAAGAGGATCTCGATTTTGGTCTTGGCTCTACTTGCCACTAACCAGGGCACATCCCTTAACCTTTCTGGGTTATAGTCCCTATTCCATAAAATAAGGGGATGGACTAGATAATCTCCCAGGTTCCTTATGTAGCCTAACAGTTTCACATTCCATAAGCCACACATAAAAATCCATCTCATTTCTTCATACCTCCCTTCCACCAGCCCGTTAGTTCTCATGAAGGCAGGAGCTACTTTTCCAAGTTTAAGCCCAGTGCACGACACACAGCAGGAATTGCAATAACAATTTCAGTGAGTGTATGAATAAAAAAAGAACGTTTTTATCCCACTCTCACCTCCATCCTGGAGAAATTTCTGCCATTGAATTCTTCCTCAAAGAAGTCTATTCTTCCCTAGAAAAGCTTCAGTGTTGGCATTTTCTTTCAAATATATATATATGTTGTTCAAATATACACATATATTATACATTTAATACATCGAGGTTCGGGCTACTTAAATTCATTTAAGGAAATATACTTGTAAATCATATTTCTACATAATATCCATAGCAAACTGAAGATTAAAAATATTTAACTTAAGCCACCGGATGTGGTGGCTTCCACCTGCAATCCCAGCACTTTGGGAGGCCAAGGTGAGAGGATTGTTTGAGTCCAGGAGTTCAAAACCAGCCTAGGCAACATAGTGAGATCTCATCTCTATGTTTAAAACATACACATATATATGAAATATTATAAAAATATATACATATATTATTAAGTGTTTTGAAGTTAGTGATACCAAATATAGCAAAACTTGAGAATTTTTTTCTCAGAAATGAAAGGAGTATATAAAATTATACCTTCTTGTCTTTGATGTTGACCTAGTGGAAACAGACTGAAACGCATGGTTTTCTTCATTACATGACATTGCCCAGCAGAAATTAAGCAAATTTGACTGGTAAACAATTTTGAGAAAAACTAGCACTTTTAAAAATGCATTTTTGTAGAAATACCAATTATAAAATTTGTTTAAGGATTTTAAAATTATTTTTGTAAAGTGAAGTTCTTTTTTTTTTTTTTTTCTTTTGTTCGAGACAGAGTCTCGCTTTGTCGCCAGGCTGGAGTGCAGTGGCGCGATCTCAGCTCACTGCAACCTCCGCCTCCTGGGTTCAAGTGATTCCCCTACCTTTGTCTCCTGAGTAGCTGGGACTACAGACATGTATCATCACGTCTGGCTAACTTTTTTGTATTTTAGTAGAGGCGGTGTTTCACCATGTTGGCCAGGATGGTCTCCATCTCCTGACCTTGTGATCCGCCCGCCTTGGCCTCCCAAAGTGCTGGGATTACAGGCGTGAGCCATTGCTCCTGGCCGTAAAGTGAAGTTGTATATGCTGTATGGTTGTTAAATGCAGATAAATAAAGAATTTTTAAAAAATTTAAAATATTTCTCATGTCTTTATCCAGGCACAACATGTTTAGCATTTCTGCGTAATTTTTTTCTCACTAATTTCTCCCTTTGAAGAAACAAACATTTTTTTCTCAATCAGATATTTGTTCCTGAGTTTAGCTCATAGCTCAGGCTTCCTTGCGGCATGCTTTTCAAACAAAGGATTAATGAAGTCCTCCTTATATGTCAACTCCTGATCTAGGTGCTTTGTGGTACATGTTGCTTATCAATTCACTGGTTCGTGTATCAAAGATCACATGCCTTCCTTCCCTCTGCCATAAACACACAGATGAACTGAAAAAGTATACACGTGCGCGCATACACACACACACATGATCTGGTGAAATTATCTCATAAGTTGTGATAACCTTTGTGGAATTTGCTTTAGACCACTATGTTCTATGTAAGGCTTACAGTGTACTCTAGACAGGGAAGTGTGAAATGAGATTTTAACAGAATCAAAAGCCGAGACTAGATGAGTCAGGATTGGGGCCAGTATTCGAGCCTCCATGAATTGAATTAAGGTAATAATTATTTAAACAGTAATAGTTAACAGGAAAGTACTTTGGAAGGAATCTCAGGAATCTATACTGCAAAGCGCAAAACATTCTGATGGTCTATTTTTGATAAGGTATTGTGGGCCCTGGTCATTAATCTGTATGTTCTTCCCTCCTGCAGTGATGAATCACCAACACCAGCAGCAGATGGCCCCCAGTACCCTGAGCCAGCAGAACCACCCCACTCAGAACCCACCCGCAGGGCTCATGAGTATGCCCAATGCGCTGACCACTCAGCAGCAGCAGCAGCAGAAACTGCGGCTTCAGAGAATCCAGATGGAGAGAGAAAGGATTCGAATGCGCCAAGAGGAGCTCATGAGGCAGGTATGGCCTTCCATGGTGTCTGGTGGAGGCTCCCTGGCCTTGGTGCCAAAGCTGATGGATAGGTAGCTGCTCACCTTCAGGGTAATGCTTCTAGAGAAAAAGAGAGAATAGGGCTCCAAGCCCTACTCCAAGCCTCTTGATTAGAATCTAGTTTCTTCTCTCAGTGTTCTGCCTGCATTTTCAGAACCAAGTTTAAGAGTACAAGGATGAGCTGTATTAGCATGGCTGCCTTTGACTTCCACTGCTAGTCTTTAGGAGGAGAGAAAGGAGAAAGTAGAGAGACAAGAGTCTGTTGTGTAACAAAGTATTCCAAAATGTAGTTGCTTAAATAGCCATTTCATTATATCACACAATTTTGTGGGTCAGAATTTAGAAGGGGCTCACCTGGGGCTATTCTTCTGCTCTACATGGCATTGACTGAGGTCATTTAGTGGTATTCAACTGGTAGGTGGGTTGGTCTGCCTAGTTCACGTCGGCTTTACCTAAGTGGGTGGCATGATGGTGAGGATTGCTGGAAGACTGGGCTTAGCTGGAACAAAAGCCTGGGATCTATGGTGTGGCGATCTCAGAGTAGTGGTACTTATTACACAGCAGCTTGGGTTTTCAAGAAAAAGCATTCTAAGAGACAGGAAGTAGAAGTTGCCAATTTCGTGGGGCCTGGCTCTGGAAATGATCATGGAGTCGCTTTTGCCATACTCTTTTGGTCAAAGTAGTCACAGAGAACTACCCTAGATTCAAACAGATAGTGGAGTGGATGTTCCTCGAAAAAAATGACAAAGAATCTTGGTCCACCACAGAGCATGAAAAAGAGGGAAGCTGGAGGGAGAATGAGAAGGGAAAGTGGTTTGTATATGGACTCCAACAGAGTGCTCTGATTGATGCCTGGGCAGCAATCAGGCACTTTTGTGCCATACTCCATTCATTCACTTTTTATTCCGTCACTCAGGAGTATGTTACCATGTGCCCTCTGTGGGTCAGGCTCAGTGCTGTACTTCAAAAACGATTACAAGAGAATCCCTAAAAGAACCCACAGTTCTCTCCCTGTTTCAGTGGCTTGGTCTATGGAAGAGCAGAATTCTTTCTTCTATGTTGCTAAACTAATATAACCCATGTTTGCAGGTCTCATACTTTTTTTCTGGCTACATTTTGGGGAGAAAAGCTTCAGTTTATTGTTTTAACTCTGCAGACTTTGTTTTGTGACTCACATGAAGCAAGATACTGAATAACTTCCTTTTGCTACTTTAGAGAAATCAGAGAAATAAGTAGTTTTAACATTCCAGAGAACTTTCTTGGAGCAAAGGACTGAGCATGTTAGAGTAAATGCTGTTTTTTTAAAGCTACATTTGATGCTTTCAAAAATGCACATTGACTTCCATAAATGAATAATGTATTTCTCATCAAATAAATTCTGGGGTATAAGAAATCTATATTGTGTGAGGTTTAAAATGCATGGTAAATTAAAATCATTTCTCAGATATAGTCTTTGAAAATGAGGAAAATGAATATAAATTGTGCTTCATTGCTCAGCTGAACTTTCCTCCAAATTTGAGACATACAACTTAATAATTAGGTAACTACAGTTGTCTCTTTTACCCTGAGGATTTATGTTTGAACTTTCACGGTTATTTCAGGCTAACAGTTGTTTATACTGATTTTAGATATATAGTGTCATGTTTATTGATGAGAAATAATTATATTATTAATGGTTTTCTATCTTTGAATAATAATTTTATTTGGAATAATTTTTCTATTTTATAATGTAGGGTAAACAGTATTCCAACAGCATTTTATACATTCTCAGTTTTATACTTAAATGAGCTTTAGTGAGTTTTTTCTCTTCTACACAAAGATGTGACCATTCTACAAAGAATGACTTGCTTCTCTGTTTTTGCGGGTGTGTTTCTCTTTCTCTTGCTTCCCCTCCTTCTTTCCCACAGAAAGTATTTCTGAAAAGGAGTGGGAAAAGTGGCCCAAATTGTTTCCTTTATTCTAGCTGTAGGTGCCTTTGAACCAGGATGTAGTACTGATGGTTCGTATTACAGAAATGCCAACCAAGTTCCTTAAATGCTGATCCTTGGAGGCTGTGGAACGCGGGGCGTTGTGCTGCATCTTAGTGAGCAATTGCAGTGTATATGAAGCAGGAGAAAAGGTTGTCCAGATTTGCTCACAGAGGCTCACGTAGTTCAGCCTTGACTCTGTGTGTGTGTGTGTGTGTGTGTTTGTAGTTAGGAGGAGATGGAATGGTGGAGTGGATGGTTCTGGTGTTCTGATGCCTTTTTATTTTTGTTATGGAGTACAGGAAAAGGTCTAAATAGACTTTTTAATCATGACAGATTTCTTCCCCATGCAGAAGCAGCATGCTCCTGATTGTCAAAGATATGATTTAAGATCATATAATTAATGGCATTGGAGTGTTCTATAATAGTTCTCTGGGGCATTTGCCAGGATGCCTGATTATTCAATATTCAGGTGTGGACTGTGTGTTTCATCTTGGTGGATTTTTTGAACTCTTTTGGTGATTCTCTGCTTTACTTTTTGAACCTAAGCCACGGCAGCAGCGGGAAATGGACTGGAATTATAAGTGCTCTTTGGCTCCCTTGTTTAGTTGCCTTCCAACATCTGGTAGGAATTTGGAGAGATGGGGGAAATGGTGGTCCTGGTGAAATTTAAAGATTATCTGTAGGCTTCTGTTTGTTCTGTCTGTCCTACCCCTATGTCCTGGGTAGTCAACAACTGCCTGAATATCCCTTGCTCAGTAGACAGTTTGTAATTACTCTGGCTCTCCTCTTGCTTGTAGGCAGCCTTAATTGCACAGCCTGTCTTCTTGGGACCCATGCCCTGCAGGTAGGCCTAGACCTACCTGCCCTTCTACCAACCGAGCCTCTCTGGGAGCAAGACCCCAGGCTATGCTCTCTTTCTACAGTAGAAAGGGAGGCTGGCAAAATTTAATAAGTAGATGAATTTATCCCCTAATTATTAATACATTATCACTGCTGTCTATAGTTTATCATTCTTGAATGATGCGACGAATCTGAAAGGTCCCTATGGAGAATATACTATATAAATATTGTTTCAGTTTTCTTCCTGCTATGCCATTGTTCCACTAGGCATATAGTTTGATGATGTTGTGCCATGAAAAAAACAACCCTTTGGTCCTCGTTGCATGATTTGATGTATGCTGCAATGCCAAAGTTTCGCCTGTTAACTCATTGGCATTGAAATCATGCTAGGATATTAACAAAATGGATCTGAGGAAACTTTGATTACAACTCTAAAGCGAGCCTTCCTTATTTCAGTATGGAAGCTCATATTTTTTCCTTCCTTCATTCCTTTATCTCTTCATTCATTCAATCAATATTTATTTAGTAGAAAATAATAGACAGGTAAATGGGACGTGACTGCCTTCGGATAACTTGTATTTTAGCAGAAAAGGAAAAATAATTAACTCTAATCCAAATTCATGGCCAGAAGGGTAAATTAAAACCATTCCCTGCTTCACAGGGGCCCAGTGGCTACCATCTTTGACTTTTATTACTGGAATTGAGACCAGATGCACCTGAGCAGAATTCTGTGAAAGTGAGCATCAGATACTCCTTTTTCTTTCCAGTGACCCCTCAGGTCAACAAACTGTTACCATCTACAGAATTAGGATCAAAAGAGCCAGTAAAGTTTGCTATCTCTGCTGATAAGGAATCTTCCGAAGTAGGAGAATTTTCTTAAATGCGGTCCCTCCAATTTAGCATTGGCTGCTGTAGCAACAGAGCCGAGCTACTTGTATCTGATAATTGATGAATTGTCTTGAAATATGGCAGACGCTCCAAGTAGAGGGGTACCAGGGAACATGAGGGGATCCCACCAGGCCTGCAGTACACAGCCATATCAAGAAAGTAGACCTCTTCCCACTGTCAACAGGCATCTACCGTGGAAGACATAAAAAGTGCATTTTTGTGAAAGGAAGTCTTTTGTCCATGATAGAGTTTTCTTTTATTTTTATTGAATTTCCCAAAGGCTGTGAGGCTCCTTCAGGTTCACCAAAGAAATGGCAACTCTAGAAAAAAAGCAATTCTTATTGAAGGTTTGCTTTCTCTTCGTTTTTTAAAGGAAATTAAAATTTTCTTTGTTGAGTTTTTTTTTTTTTTTAAGTAGAAAAAAATTGTTAATTCTTGACTAAGTGTGGTGGCTGACGCATGTAATCCCAGCACTTTGGGAAGCCAAGGCGGGGGGATCACTTGAGGTCAGGAGTTCGAGACCAGCCTGGCCAATGTGGTGAAACCCCATCTCTACTAAAAATATAAAAATTAGCCAGACGTAATGGCAGGTGCCGGTAGTCTCAGCTACTCAGGAGGCTGAAGCAGGAGAATCACTTGAACCTGGGAGGTGGAGGTTGCAGTGAGCTGAGATCGAGCCACTGCACTCCAGCCTGAGCAACAAAGTGAGACTCTGTCTCAAAAAAAAAAAAAAAAAAAAAAAAAAAAAAAAAAAAAAATTAAAAATATAAATTACTGAGTTACTTTTGTGATTAAGATTTTAAAAAAGTATTTTTGCTAAGTGCAAGAAGCCAGACTTCCCCCAAAAACTACATCCCATATGATTCCATTTATGTGACATTCTGAAAAAGCAAAACTATAGGGACAGAGAAGAGATTAGCACTTCCCAGGGTTGGCAATAGAGAAAGAGGAGACTCCAAAGGGGCAGCACTGAGGAATTGTGGGGCAGGTGGCACAGTTCCGTATCTTGGTTGTGGTGGCTATTTCACAATTCTATGCATTTGTCAAAACTCAGACGTGTATACTGCAAAGAGTGAATTTTACTGTATGTAAACAAAAAGAATAATAAAAGAAAATTAATTGCTACACACAAAAAGACAAAAACATATGTTTATGGTACAGAATGTATAAAATACTAAGCAACAAAAAAGGAAATTATAATCACCTATACTTTCATCTAGAAAGAGCAACTGTCAATATGTTGATGATTTCTTTCTAGTCTTTTTATATGTATCATGTGTATCAATGTGTCTACTTTGTTTTTTAAAAAACAAAAGTGGTAGCATACTTTAATACTGTTTTGTTGCCTCTTCTTAATATATTGAGAAGTGATTTGTTTATTCTGTGTCAGCCGTGAAGTTGTGCTGTGACTTTGTATGTACCCATTCCAAGCGCCTAGAAGCCTTTCTACAACAGGCCGTACATAAATTTTTAAAAGTCATGAGCCACACACACCCACAATGACTACAGAATATTCCGTTGTTGCAACTGAAAAATTCAATGCAATATTTGCTCAGTATCCTGAAAGGCATGATTGCAACTTTACCAAATGAAATGGGAAATCGTAGTCACGGGTAAGACATTGAGAAACAGGCTTCTCAGTGCCTGTTTATCTAAAAGAACAATTCCTTGACATGAAAACAGGCTTTACCTGAAGAGAGTATTTCTTTTCGTATGTATTATTCATTTAAATATAATGATTTGGGGCCATCTGTCTGGAAGATTTTAAGTTCCCAGAACCTGGAAGATGAGTAAGTGGCAAAGCCTTAGCTCCCCCTGGTCCCTTCAATGGGGCTGGCTTGTAGAGAAATCATTATTCCCAAGCAAATTCAACCCTGCTTTTACCCTCAACCTTATTTTTTGGAGGGGGGGTGGTTGAGGGACAGGAGAATGCAGTTTGTCAAACAAAAATGCTGACTAAGCCTGGTCTCCGGTCGCCGGGGCAACAGGGACGAGGAAAGAGGGAGGCCTCGGAATTCTTTTGGCAGGTCTGTGGGATTTCTGCCCGGCTTGACAGCCACCAGGCCAGGCGGGCCAGCTGGCTGACCTCACACAGCCATCCTGACAGGGCTCCTGGAGGGGGACACACCTGGCTATGAGCAGCACTGGCCTCGGGAAGGTTCTGAGGCCTGTTTTTTTTTTCTTTTTTTTTTTTTCTTTTCCATGCAAAGAGTAGCTATTTAGCGAGCTAGGAAAGTGTCATATTGGAGCAGATCATGAAGCATAAATGTAGGGCTATTTCATAGCCTTTGCTTCAGAACAGAGGACTATTTAAATTTTAGAAAAGCATTTCATAGGCCAGGCGCGGTGGCTCAAGCCTGTAATCCCAGCACTTTGGGAGGCCTAGACGGGCGGATCACGAGGTCAGGAGATCGAGACCATCCTGGCTAACATGGTGAAACCCCGTCTCTACTAAAAATACAAAAAACTAGCTGGGCGAGGTGGCGGGCGCCTGTAGTCCCAGCTACTCCAGAGGCTGAGACAGGAGAATGGCATAAACCCGGGAGGCGGAGCTTGCAGTGAGCTGAGATCCGGCCACTGCACTCCAGCCTGGGCGACAGAGCAAGACTCCGTCCCAAAAAAAAAAAAAAAAAAAAAAAAGAAAAGCATTTCATAGCATTAGGTTTCAGACTTGACTGGGTTAGCAGAGGTCACGTAGTCTAACATTTTGTGAATCTATAAATCCCTCCATATAAACTTGGCTATTTAAGTTCATTCATTCATAAATTTGTTTTACAAATGCTCTAGGCATTAAATGTGCAACTGTTAACAACAGACCCAGCCCCTTCCCTCACAGAGCTTCCATTCTAGCTTGTGTCAAGTGTTTTATTTGCCTACAAGCCCCAGAAATAATCCATTTCCCAAAATGTCCCAGTGTGCCCTTGTTGTTGAATAATAGTATCAATTCAAGTCTTTTTTTCTTTTTCTTCTTTTTGAGACACAGTCTCACTTTATCACCCAGGCTGGAGTGCAGTGGCGCAATCTTGGCTCACTGCAACCTTCGCCTCCCAGGTTCAAGTGATTCTCCTGCCTCAGCCTCCTGAGTAGTTGGGATGACAGTGCCTGGCTAATTTTTTGTATTTTAGTAGAGACGGGGTTTTGCCATGTTGGCCAGGCTGGTCTCGAAGTCCTGGCTTTCAAGTGATCTGCCCACTTTGGCCTCCCAAAGTGCTGGGATTACAGGTGTGAGCCCCTGCACCAGGCCTCAGCCTTCTTTTTTTAAAGTGAAGACAGAAGAGCATCTAAATTATAATATTTTCTTTAATGCGATTTGAAGGGACAACAGAAACCAATTGTGGAATAATACAAATTTGTTTTATGCACTCTGAGTAAAAAGAGCAACAAATAGACCATAGATAATAATGACAGACTTAATAAATGCCTTCCTAAAAGTATTGCAGTTTCGATTGTTCTTTTATAGGGACAATCTGGCAAGTGAGCATTAGTGATGAGTTGTTTCAAAAAGAGAGTCTCCGGGAAGTGTGACAGTGCATTTCTAGAATCCCTTGGCACTGAATTAAAAAAAGATATACATCAGTAATTTTGTTTTGTCTCTCCCCCACCACCCCACCCCGCCCAGTAAAGAAGATAAATAATTCAGCATTCTCTCTCTGAAGTCCCTCAGGGTTTTGGCAGAGAAAGCAGTTTCTCTGCATCCAGAATAACTATTTTAATACTGGGATTTCACAATACTGTCTTTTTTTTTTTCTACTCACCCCACCCTTTATAATTAAAACAATCCAGTCTTCCATTTTTGTAGAGTCCCTGGCCACACACACTTAAATCAAGCAGAGCAGCCTCTGAAGAGCTGATTGCCATTTGTTTCCCTTTTGAAGTGCATTCTGGTGAGAGCAGGAGCTGGCTGGCAGAGTGTTCCCTCAGCCAAGGCGGGACAGAGCTGCAGATGCTTTCAGCTGCTGTTTACTTTCTCACCTCCTCTGTTGGTTTATTCCACAGGCAAGCTGCAGGCCAAGGACCTGGAAGAAAAGGAGGTTTGAGGTTTGCTTCCAGGGACACCTTCAGCTCACAAATCATCATTTGTCTTTCACATCCTTACTTCTCCAGATATTTTACATATCACCCGTCCTCCAGCTGCTAGGAAAGGGTATTTTTAACCCATAAATAATTACTCACTTCAGAGAGCTAGATAGATGACCACAAACTCACCAAGAGGTTCTTGAGCCCTTATTTTGCAAGTCTTTCCACCCCAAGCTTGGACATAGACAAAAAATAAATTAGTCAGAGGAGGGTTGGATCAGGGTTAGCAGGGAGAGCTTTCCTTCTGAAAAGTGCCCTCAAAATCAGAATTTATTTATTTATTTATTTTATTTTATTTATTTATTTATTTTTGAGACGGAGTCTCGCTCTGTGGCCCAGGCTGGAGTGCAGTGGTCGGACCTCAGTTTACTGCAAGCTCCGCCTCCCGGGTTTAGGCCATTCTCCTGCCTCAGCTTCCCGAGTAGCTGGGACTACAGGCGACCGCTACCTCGCCCGGCTAGTTTTTTGTATTTTTTTTAGTAGAGACGGGGTTTCACCGTGTTAGCCAGGCTGGTCTCGATCTCCTGACCTCGCGATCTGCCCGTCTCGGCCTCCCAAAGTGCTGAGATTACAGGCTTGAGCCACCGCCCCCGGCCAAAATCGGAATTTATAACTTTGCTTGATGGGTTGTGAATTCCTAGGACATGAGCTCCACTCATATACATTGAAAACTATCATTGAATATGTCCAGTTCATTCTGTTGCCCTGTTCAAGGGAGGAAAACTATGTTCAGGAAAGTTAAATCGGCTGTTTCGTAAAATTTCCTCTGACCTGTCTGAGGTAGAGGGGTTGGAATTTCTATTTTATAGCTGGGAAAACAGGCTCGGAAAAATGAAGTAACTTGCCCAGTTCTCACAGCCAGTAGGTGAAAGGGTTGACAATTTGAGGTCTGCCAACCTCAACTTTTCTTTCTCTGCCACACTGAGACTTTGCCACAGACTGAGCCTCAGTTTCCTTGTCTGTAAAATTGAGATAATTGGGTTGTCATGAGGATGAGATGAAATAGCATGTTTTTTTTTCTTTTTCTTTTCTTTCTTTCTTTTTTTTTTTAGATGGAGTCTCAGTCTGTCGCCCAGGCTGGAGTGCAGTGGCGCAACCTTGGCTCACTGCAACCTCCGCCTCCTGGGTTCAAGCAATTCTCCTGCATCAGCCTCCCGAGTAGCTGGGACTGCAGGCACATGCCACCATGTCGGGCTAATTTTTTGTATTTTTAGTAGAAACAAGGTTTCACAGTGTCAGCCAGGAAGGGAAATAACATGTTAAAGGGCTTAGAACAGTATTTCACACACAGTAAGCAATATGCAATTTTTAGCTAATATCTCTGCCTCCCACACCATTTAACACTATCAGTAGCTTGTTCTATTGACTACCTCACTGTGCCAGGTCCATTATAAATATGCTTTCTCATCTTTATAGCATCCCAGCAAGATCAGTCTTATAAACCACCTTTTTTTTTTTTTTCAGATGAACAAACTATCAAGAAAGGTTAAGAATTTAGTTCAAGATGCCACAACATGTAGTAGCTGAACTGGGATTTGAACTCCAATCTTTCTGGTTCCAAAGACAGTTTTTCTCCTGTGCCATGCTGCCTTTTCGGTGCCAAGCTCTGGACATGTCTAATAGCATTAAACCCCAACTACTGCTTGAGAATTCCAGTGGCTAATAGCCTGGAGAATTGAGAAGCAGGCAGTTCCTGCAATGAACTGATAACTAGAAAGCCCTTCATCATATCTGCCTCAAATCTAGGCTAGAAGAGATCTTCCTTCTTTTCTGTGACAGTTCATTAATAGTTTGAGAGCCACTGTGTGCCCTTCTAGTCTTCCCCTGTGGGTAAATAGCCCCATGCTTCTTCATAGGATGTGATGCCCTGGCATCTCTATCCTGATTGTTCTCTGGTCACTCTTTGTAAAGATTTCAGTTAAGGTAAAGTGTTGGGTAGGGACCTGGATGCAGCCTTGCACTTGAAGGTTGATTGGAGGAAGAGGTCAGTTGGAATAGCTAGAGAAGCAATGATGACCTGCTTCTTGAGATGGAAAGTAGGTTTTGAGCTCGGTCTAGGAAACTGAAGATTTGTTTGGAGGGCAGGGTGGACACAGAGGGGACCCTGGAGGGATCTTTGAATATACCTATTTAATTGCAGCACAGTGGGAAATGAGTGACAAGCCAGCTTACGTTTGTTTTCCTGCCTCGACTAGAAGGAGCAGAGGAAGGATGGGGCGCTGAGTGAAGCCAGCTGCACCACCGATGCTCAGCGGCAGAGGCCTCGAGTCATGCCTTCAGCCAGACTTGGCCAATTGTCACCCCTCTGTTTCCATGAAAGCTGACTTCATCCAGTGCCTGTCTTTGTCTTTGCTTCAGCTGCTTTAGTTTCATCCATTTTGACTGCTGCTGTTAGGTCTAAGTCAGATGTTTGCCTTTCATTTTTACCCATGCAAGAGTAGTGGATGTCACGTGGCAGTCCAAATCCTACTGGGTCTGGGCTTTAATTTTATACCTAAATTTAGTATAAAACAAAACTCTCCCCTGTTTGGATGGGAACATGTTGGTGAGATTACCTCTTTTATTTTCAGACCTCGGGTTTTGTACTGTTTCTTTTTCTCTTTCAGTTCATGAGTTGAAATAGGGAAGTATTTTCATTCAAAAAAAGGCTAGAATTTTTAGAGTTCGAAATACAGAACTTGTAATATAAAGTTTAAGTGAAATAAAACATCTTGCTACTCTCCATTTATATTCAGAACAAATTTTATGTTATATAAAAATGGTTTATAAACCTCCCCTCGTTTGAAAAAATTGTTTTCTTAGCCTTGGTGACCATTATGAATTTCACACTTCGGTTTAATCCCTCCAAGGTGAAAGTTGACCAGGAAGAAACCTCTCACCACTTAAAGTGGATCAGTTCCACATGACAGTGTGACTTTTAAAATTGTTTAGTTTGGTTTTTTGAGATTGGAATTCAGAAAATGAAATAATAATAATTCCTTCAGCATTTATTATGTGATCTAAGCACCTTGTAGTGTTATCCTGCTTTATCATCACAGCAACCTTCTTGGGTGGGTGCTATTATCATCCGCACTTTACAAATGAAGAACAGAAGGCTAAATAATTTTCTGTTAGATAGATAGACCAGGGTTCCAATTCAAGCATCTAGCTCCTGACCACTCGGCCCTCCTGCTCATCCTATGTTAGGGGCAGGAAAGAATGCAGCAGGACCGTTTTTGAGGATGGAGTCTTCACCTGGCTAGTTGGGTTGTGTACAACAGGCTATTATTTCACTCATATTCGTGGTTGAGGTGAGATTGCATGTTTTTAGTTTATATTTCCAAGTACCCAGTGTATGCCTAGCACTGTTAAGGTAGTTGGGATGCAGGAGTGAATGTGACAAACAAGGCCCCTTCCCTCGTGGAGCTTACATTCTAGTAGGAAAGACAGAGAATAAAGACCTAAGTTGCATTGCAGAAAATTAATGCAGATTAAGAGACAGAAAAATGACAGGTGTGAGGCTATTTTAGGCAGGGGTGAGGTAGGAGCATCTCTGAAGAGATAATATCCGTAGGAGGCAGGCATTAAGTGAGGGAATGAGCTTTAGGAAGATCCGAGGAACATCTTGCAAGAAGAGGGAACAGTTGGTGCAGGTACAAGAGGTGGGAGGAGCAGCAGAGAAACCGGGAGACTGAAAGGGGGTGAAGGAGGGGAGCACATCAGAGACATCAGTGGCCAGTGCTGTTATGCAGGGGGTGGTCTGCAGCGAGGTAAATAGAGGCCTGCCTCTATTTACCATCCAGGTGGAACAAGAAGCAGGTGGCTTTAGAGCAGGGGGCCACGTGAGCTTCACTTCGGCTGCTATGTGAAATAACTTGTGACCGAAGAATGATTTTGGAACAATCTTAGACAAAGTGTTGTATTATAAATAATAACTTTCTCAGACTGGCCTAATTTATATTTCAAAGCCATTATTCAGGCCGGGTGCAGTGGCTCACTCCTGTAATCCCAGCACTTTGGGAGGCCAAGGCGGGCAGATCACTTGAGGCCAGGAGTTTGAGACCAGCATGGGCAACATGGCGAAACCACATCTCCACTAAAAATATAAAAATTAGCTGGGCACCACGTGGTGGCACATGCTTATAGTCCCAGCTACTCAGGAGGCTGAGGCACGAGACTTGCTTGACCTGGCAGGCGAAGGTTGCAGTGAGGTGAGAGCACGCCACTGTACTCCAGCCTGGGTGACAGGGTGAGACTCCATCTCAAAAAAAAAAAAACGAGGCAGTCATCCTGGGCACATTCAACACCCTTTCTGATTTCTCTCTCATTTGTTAGTCAGTTGAAGGTAGAAAATGATACTGTGAGCCCCCTACAGACAGAAGGCAGCATTTGCCCTTAGGATGACTTGGTGGTTAAGTCTTCAGGGTAGTAAGGGAAACATCAGGGCTGGAGAATAGAGCTTCTGTTCTCTTTGATTTAAAATAGATGGAACAAATGTGAAATGGCACAGTGAAACATTTCCCGCAATATAGTATAGGTTCTTCAGCTTTGGTTGTCATGAATAATCCTTTAAATTTTATTTAGATATTTTATTTATATATTTAGACACACACAAGCATTATTTTCTGTTTTATTTAGTAGAAATAACTAGGAGTAATTTAAATTAATAGGAAAGTTTAGAACTATTTCTTTTCTATCTAATTTTTGATATTTGTTCTTATAATTTTATATATCATTACCGATAACAATTCATACATGTTATATATAATGTATTTTTTTATCCCATGAAGTTCCAGAAATGATTCTTACTATATCTAAATTTAGAACTCCTGGAAATTGCAGATTCAACTTGTATTTTTTTTTTTTTTTGAGACAGAGTCTCGCTCTATCACCCAGGCTGAAGTACAGTGGTGCAATCTCAGCTCAATGCAACCTCTGCCTCCCGGGTTCAAGCAATTCTCCTGCCTCAGCCTCCCAAGTAGCTGGGACCACAGGTGCATGCCACCACGCCCGGCTAACTTTTGTATTTTTAGTAGAGACGGGATTTCACCTTGTTAGCCAGGATGGTCTCGATCTCCTGACCTCGTGATCCACCCGCTTCGGCCTCCCAAAGTGCTGGGATTACAGGCTTGAGCCACTGCCCGGCCTCAATTTTTATTCTTAGGACATATGTTGATAAAGTTTTGTCAAATAGAAAGGAATGCAGCCATCTCATCAACTTTTATATTAAAAGTGTCTTTGTTTAGAGGTAAACTCCCACATTTATTCAGAATGGTTGAAAAATGGAATATTCTAGTAAAGTTCATGTTTTTGGATAATGAGGTTATGAGTCAAAAGATTCTTGCATTTATGGTTAATAAAGTACTAGAAATTTACCATTGATGAGGTACATTTTTTCCAACTGTGGCTCAGGGTATATGAGTGTGCTTGAGGGATGGGGACTGGTGGGGTCCAGGCTTTTTATGCCAGATTCAATCCCTGTTGTTCCTTCTGAGGCTTTCAGGAAAACTTTGGTTGGATAATAAGGTTTCTAATGCACCCTGCCTGCCATGTTAAAAACAACTATCAGAAAGTAATTTGATTTTTCTAGGTTTATTCAGAAGGCACTTCCAAGATTTAGATGGTGAATGAAAATAATTTTTTCCAAAAAAACTCCATTTTTTGGTTTGCTTTTTACAGATTCCTGAATAAAATTTGTTAGTTAAGTATTCGATTATTTGCAATTTAGATGAACAGAAGTGAGCCAGAGACCCTTTCCAGCTAGAAGATTTATTCCAGTATAAGTTACAATACAGTTTTTTTTTTTGTTTTTTGGTTTTTGTTTTTAATGAATCAGGTCTCTCATGGTTTGTAACAGCACAACGAACTCTAGTAACTGAAAATTTTTATAGCCGATGACTTCACTAGGACTTGTCTAGACAGCAGTTACCCTCTAAAGTCACAGCATGTTAGGGCTGGAAGAGATCTAACAAAGATACTGTAATTTAGAAGTCCTAAATGTTCTGTTTGCCATTGTAGCCATGGTTTTACGGTTTGAGGGACAGTGAGACCAATGACTTCAGCATGGAAAGTGGGAAACTGATAGGCATAAATATGGGGAAAGGCCTAACCTTGGTTTGGGATGCAAATGTAAACATAAAAGTATTCTCTGGAAACAGCAGCAAATTTGAAAGGAATTTGATGTCTGGTTATGTTTGTCAAAAAGGAGAGACTCCTGGAGATCATACCTAGAGAAAGTAATTGCAGTCAGTACATTTGTAGCATTTTGGATGGACTCTCCTTGGCAATGTAATGCTAGCTTTTATAAAATAATGTTTATATTATTTGTTTTTTTCTAACAAAATCCATATGCTGTGAAACGTTACTTGTCTGTGGGATTTGGATTGGATCTACATGTTTCCCCAATCTTCAGCATTTCAGTCAACGAAGTAGTCAAATGGATTGACTTTTTTTTTTCTTCTTTTTTTTGAGACAGTGTCTTCCTCTGTCATCCAGGCTGGAGTGCAACGGCGTGATCTCTGCTCACTTTAGTCTCAACCGCCCAGGCACAGGGCTCCTCCTACCTCAGCCTCCCAAGTAACACCAGGCCCAGCTAATTTTCGTATTTTTTGTAGAGACAAGGTTTCACCATGTTGCCCAGGCTGGTCTCGAACTTGGGGGCTCCAGTGATCCGCCCACCTCGACCTCCCAAAGTGCTGGGATTATGGACATGAGCCACCGCCCCTGGCCACTGATTGACTTTTCAAAGTGAACTTTCAACTCATTGTTTTGCTTTCCTGTCTGTAAACATAAAACTGCCAGATGCAATTTAATGTAGAGCCTGGACTCTGTCATTCCACAGTTTTACAGGCGTGTAAGTGGCAAAGACCAGAATGTACCTTATAGCCCAGAGGAATCTGATTGCTTTGATGGATATAGATTTGGTTTGAGAACCTGAGATAGAAATAGCCTTGTCTCTGAGAAGTGTTTTGAGAGGACTTTCTATGATTTGGGTGTTTAAATAATTGCATGGGTGGGATGATTGCAACAGTAAGTGCCCTTAGGTCAAATAATAGCTGAGCTTCCCATTAACTTTGTGAATGTGAAGTGACTTATGTCTGTCAGACTTTCTTCAAAGAAAGAATACCAATGGTTGCCTGGTGATTTTGACTTGCTGGGAGTAAATACACAGTGCTTTGTATTTGGTAAAAGTTTTTGTTTTTTTGAGACGACGTCTCGCTCTGTCACCCAGGCTGGAGTGCAGTGGCCGGATCTTAGCTCACTGCAAGCTCCGCCTCCTGGATTCAGGCCATTCTCCTGCCTCAGCCTCCAGAGTAGCTGGGACTACAGGCGCCCGCCACCTTGCCTGGCTAGATTTTTGTATTTTTTTAGTAGAGATGGGGTTTCACCGTGTTGGCCAGGATGGTCTCGATCTCCTGACCTCGTGAGCCGCCCATCTCGGCCTCCCAAAGTGCTGGGATTACAGGCTTGAGCCACCGCGCCCGGCCTGGTGAAAAGTTTTGCTGTGACGTACACTCTGCTCCATGCCTTGTGACAATGAGTGAATGACTCTTGCTTCCCACTCTGACTGTTGTTACTTCTGTAGGAAGCTGCCCTCTGTCGACAGCTCCCCATGGAAGCTGAGACTCTTGCTCCAGTTCAGGCTGCTGTCAACCCACCCACGATGACCCCGGACATGAGATCCATCACTAATAATGGCTCAGATCCTTTCCTCAATGGGTAAGTTAATATTTGGGGGCCACTTATTTTTGTTCTCTTTGTTATGTGATCTAGACTATAATACGATCTTTGTTTACATTGGGAAGAGGTGGAGAGCCTGAGGGTTGAGGGTGAAGATAAAGGGAGGAAGTGGGAGGAGCTGGCAGAAAATAGAAAGGCAGGGGAAGTCATCTACCTTTTAAAAAAATTTCCAAATTAAAAAATTAGTGATAGGACATAGAGTAAACCCTTAGTCAAGAATTTGAAAATGGGCATGAATTTATATTTTTAAACATGATAGTGTTGTCTAGTACTTATACTGGGAAGAATCTTGTGGTTTATGTAACCAACAGGGGATAAAAGCATGCCATACGGCAAGTTGAGAACAGAACAATTAAGCGATGATGTTCGGCCAGGCGCGGTGGCTTATGCCTGTAATCCCAGCACTTTGGGAGGCCGAGGCAGGCGGATCACCTGAGGTCGGGAGTTCGAGACCAGTCTGACCAACATTGAGAAATCCTGTCTCTGTTGAAAATACAAAATTAGCAGGGCGTGGTGGTGCATGCCTGCAATCCCAGCTACTCAGGAGGCTGAGGCAGGAGAATTGCTTGAACCCGGGAGGCGGAGGTTGCGGTGAGCCGAGATTGCACCACTGTACTCCAGCCTGGGCAACAAGAGTGAAACTCTGTCTCAAAAAAAAAAAAAAAAAAAGATGATGTTCAGGGTGAAATGTGAATAAGATCTATACTTTAGTAATTAGTATTCTACAATGTCAGGTTTCTGGTTTTGGTAATTGCACTAGGGCTATGTAAGATGTTATCACTGGGGAAGCTGGTGAAGGGTACATGGGAACTCTCTGTACTCTTGCTGTGTCTCCTATGTGAGTTTAAAATAATTTCACAATTTAAAAAGCAATTAAAACAAAGGAGCAAAAAGGAAAGAGAATTTAGCCAGAAATATCTTCATGAGCAGAAGTAGTTTTTAAATCAGATTAAAAAGGCAATTCTGTATGTCCTATGCCTTTTCTTCTGCCCTTGCAGAGACATCTGGCAAACAAACAAATACAATTATGAACATTATTAAAGATAGAGATAAAAACAAACAGTAGCTGAAATAATTAGTAATGGAGGTTTCAAGTTGTTGATTTTAAAGTATTTGAAATACAGAGAAGTACAAAGAATAATGTGAATTACCCATGTACCCGCTACCCAGATTTGCCATATTTTCATTTAACCTTATTTTTTAATAAATAAAATATTACAATTAATATTTGAATCCATCCACCCCACCACTGAAATCTCATTTCTTTTCCCTTCTGTCCCCAGTGGTAGCCACTATTCAGAAACTGGTGTGTGTCCATCACACAGACTTTTATACCTCTTCCTGCCTTTAGTGTATGTATCCATAAGCAATATTCTACATTGTTTTCTTTTTTTTTTAAGTTTTACATAAATGGTGTCATACTCTGTATGTTGAAGAGTGTTTAAATGGTTATTTTGAGGTGAAAAGGAAATCAATGTCAATTCACTGTGAATGGCCACACCTGATTACTTTCATTTTCATGAGGGTATGTATTTCAAAATTAAAACTTTCCTTCCTCCCCAACCTGGAAAGCTGGGCAGAATGGCACAACTATACTAGTTTAAAGCTTTTGTGACTGTGTTTTAATTTTGAGATTTATTTAGTGGGCTCACATTGAAGTTTCTTCATCTTTTGCTCTGCAGAGGGCCATATCATTCGAGGGAGCAGAGCACTGACAGTGGTCTGGGGTTAGGGTGCTACAGTGTCCCCACAACTCCAGAGGACTTCCTCAGCAACGTGGATGAGATGGATACAGGTAGGAGCAAAGCTTGCAAGTACTTACAGTGGGCTTGTGTTTTTTAAATGTTCTCTTCGGTCATCTCAATTTTATTTTTCTTTTCTTTTATTTTTATAATTTCAACTTTTATTTTATATTTGGGGGTACATGTGCACATTTGCTACATGGTTATGTTTTGTGATGCTGGGGTTTGGGATATGATTGCTCTCGTCACCCAGGTAGTGAGCATAGTACCCAATAGTTTGTTTTTCACCCCTTGTTCCTCCCCACTCCCAGTAGTCCCCAGTGTTCATAAAAATGTTAAAAAAAAAAAATGGAATGCTTCATCAGTTTACATGTCATTCTCATGCAGGGGCCGTGCTTATCATTCCAGTTTTAGTATATGTGCTGCCAAAGCGAGTACGGTCATCTCAATTTTAAAATCCAACCAGAAACACTCAATCTCAACAACAACATCAAATAACAACTGAAAAGCCACTGAACCCCCAGGCACTATTAATAAACTGTAGCCCCTTCCTCATAGATTATACAAGTATAGTTTTACATCTGGGCACAGGATTTTAAATTCTGTGTGCTTTTTTTTTTTTTTTTTTTTTTAATTCATCTTTGCTCCACATAGTCCCTTCCTCACAATTGCATCAAGACACCACTGTCTGCTTTGCCATGCTTCCACAGTGGGGTGTTCATGCTGTTCTAGTTTTCAGTTGTAGTATATGGGCCACCCTTTCTCCTGGAAAGTGACACTGGTTTATAGTTCCAGTACCCAAATTTTTTCATGTCATTCACTGCATTTGAAAAGCAATTGGCAGTGTGCATTTGGAATGTTGAGCAGCTCAGAGGATTCAAAATTGTCAGTTCCAAGTTCCAACATGGTAACGACATTCTCCCTCAGCAATTAAAGAGAAGAGAGTCAGGGTTACTTTTACCTTGTCCCGCAGCCTGTGCATCCTTCAGGTCCAGCCTCAGCAGGCTTCCTGATTACCTTTTTCTCCTTTTCTCAAGGAGTGAGACTTATAATTGCAGAAACTGAAATTAGTCTTATTAGCCTTATCTAGACTTAATTCTGAAAGTCATAAACTCACAGAAGATATTCTAGAACCAAAAATGAATGACAGCAGGGTGTCCACTATTTGGAGTTATTCATGCAAGTTCCTCCTCCATTATCATTGATGATAGAAAAGTAATTGTTTTGTATTGAAAATAAAAAATTGCTTCCCCCAAATTGTTTGCCATAGTGCCTGTGGTTTTTTACACTCCACTCTTACATGGCTCCTCTTTGTGTTGTGAATCTAAATTGTTGGAAAGACCAAGAGTCAAACTCATAGCCAGGTGTGTTACAAATGCAGTAAATTAAAGCTCCTCCCCGGGTGTCTTTCGTGTAGGTTGTCGTCTTTGCGTTGAGAAGATTGCAAAGACTGTCTTGTGAGGAGTCACAAGTTTATTACTTCAGTTCTCCTCCCCATCCCCGCCGACAACCCCCTGCCCCTTTATCTCTCTCTCTCTCTCTCTCTGTTGTTTGAGTGTGAGATTTATTTTACTGTCTTTGAAATAGCCTTAGAAAGTGGCTCCTTCCTATGTTTAATAATTGTTTACTATCATCTTCTAAACACTGGGAAGCCAGTAAGGATAAAAAGCAAAGTTAAGGAAAAAAGTTCAGGAGATCTAAATCTAAGTTTGGCATTCAAAAAAAACAAAACCATAGAAGAGGATGGATTCTACTCTATGTCTCTTTAAAATAACCTCAAGTGGGTAAGTAGGGAGTGTTTTATTTTGAAGCCATAATGTGGAATTAAATGATGTCCTGAAAAGAACATAGTTTCAGCCAACAGGCAGCCTGAACTGAATCCTTGCTTCTCCATTCCTAGTAGCGCCTTTGGATAAGTTACATAGCCTCCGTGAGCCTCAGATTTCTCACCCAAAAAGTGGGAGTGATATGCTCATGGCAGAGTTGTCCTCACAACTGTGTGAGTCATGAGATCACAGAGCCCAGCTCAAAGTGCTCTTCTCCAGTAAGAAGGCTGATGTCACGCACACAATGGACTTGATAATGTCAGAGTGCCAGGTTAACCTGGTTAAGTGAGAGTCATCTCATTGAGTGTGGGGCCACCTCTGTGAAGTCTTTGTAGGAACTGGACATAAATCTTCTCAAGGGGAGAAATGTAATTATATAGTAACAAGATGAGTGAAAGCTGTGGGGGCAGGCAGAGCTCAGATGTGGCTAGGAAAGATCTGTCAGGCCGTGGACCATGCGCTGGCCACATGCTGAAGGGAAACGAGCCAGCTGAGCACTCCATTTGCAAAACATACATGGAAACAACAGCTGGGCTTGGTGCAAAGATCCAGTAAAAGGAATAACATGAGCAAAAGCTGGGAAATCATCCATCCTTCCAGAATATTCTGCAGTAATCACACCCTTTTAAGAATTGCCTTGTGGCTGGGCACAGTGGCTCACGCCTGTAATCCCAGCACTTTGGGAGGCTGAGGCGGGTGGATCACCTGAGGTTGGGAGTTCAAGATCAGCCTGACCAGCATGGAGAAATCTCATCTCTACTAAGAATACAAAATTAGCTGGGCGTGATGGCACATGCCTGTAATTCCAGCTACTCGGGAGGCTGAGGCAGGAGAATTGCTTGAACCTGGGAGGCAGAGGTTGCGGTGAGCTGAGATTGTGCCATTGCACTCTAGCCTGGCCAACAAGAGCGAAACTCCATCTGAAAAAAAAAAAAAAGAATTGCCTTATGTTTGTCTCTTCTACTTTCTAAGTGGATAAACTGCAAAGACCAAAAAGATTACTATGAGATTGCAGAGCTGCTTCTATTTTAAGATTGTTAACCTTAATGAAGAAGCTTAGCCAGTATCCTCATGCCTTTAATCCTGAGAAGAAAGGATAAGAGGAATTTTTTTTTTTTTTTTTTTGAGACAGGGTCTCATTCTGTCACCCAGGCGGGAGTGTAGTGGTGTGATCTCAGCTCATTATAACCTCCACCTCCTGGGTTCAAGTGAGTCTTGGGCCTCAGCCTCCTGAGTAGCTGGGATTACAGGGGTGTGCCACCACGCCTGGCACTGTTTTGTTTTCTAGTTGTTGTTGTTTTTTGTAGTTTTAGTAGAGACAGGGTTTCACCATGTTGGCAAGGCTGTTCTTGAACTCCTGACCTCAGGTGATCCTCCCACTTCAGCCTCCCAAAGTGCTGGGATTAAAGGCATGAGCCACCATACCCGGCCTAGGAATACTTTAAAACAGAGATTTTGCTTGGCTAAAAATTATATTTTGAGTATTTGAAAGTTAAAGTGGGAAATGAGTAGAAATGAATGATTCTAACTGGAGATGAAGAGAAAAAAAGACATCCAGCACTTCAGATCAGATAGTTTTTTAGAACAGATACTTTTTAGAGCCTCATTTTTATCTGTTACACTCTAGTAAGTAGAATAAAGTTATTTTGGATTTTGTTTTTTATTTTATGTTGTTTTTCAATATCAGCAACACTGTATTGAGGTCATATTGTTGAATTTGATTTAATTTTTCGGATTACTGCCCTTAGCAATGAAAATACTGTAAAATATTGCCCAGGAGTCATTGATATTTTGTGACTTCTAGAAAAGCCATTGTGTTCTGCTATCACCAAAATCCAAATTGGATTATGGTTCCTTCATCATTTGGAAGGATATAATTTTTCTCCTTGAAAAACACAGATTGCTGAAGTGAACTTTCTGCAACTTTGCTTAAAATAGTGAAACTTCCCTGCACACTTTTCAGGAAGGCTACTGCACTTGTAATGCACAAAAGATAATTTAACACGTTTTTGAAAAATGACGTTATGGTGGAAGCTGGCCTTAGTTATCAATGCTTCTCAATTTTTGAAGTAGATGTTATCTCTTCAGAAAATTGTTTGGGACTGTTTTAATTAACCTGTTGTTTTGATATTGTATAATTAATAGTGGCTGAAGACCTAGGTTTTTCTTTCTCTCAGGACAATCACCGTTTATCATATTTTGTATGTATATAACTTTGTATATGTCAATGACACCTAGAGCCACGGATGTGTGGCAGACACTGTATGGCACTTTACTCCAATTTTTGTAGAAGGCGCTTATAATCCCAATTTCCAGATGGGTAAACTGAGAATCAAGCAAGTTAAGTGTGTCTAAGCTTACACAGCCACAAAGCTCGATCTAATGACACAGAAGTCAGTAGTGCATTCTGTCCCGTACTATTACACATAAAGAACCTATATTCTTCATGTCATATCCCAGACACCTACTTTTCCTCTAGTACAGCATTTTCTCACCTGTGCTCTGTAAGAACTTCAATTTTATTAGGATACACGTACTGCCAAAATAGGTTTAGGTGATTAAATGGGTTTAGGAAATAGTGGCTTAAAGAAAACAGAGGATTTCTTTTTTTTTTTTATTTTGATATGCACTAAAGTTTCCTTCCTTCCTTCCTTCCTTCCTTCCTTCCTTCCTTCCTTCCTTCCTTCCTTCCTTCCTTCCTTCCTTCCTTCCTTTATGTTCTAGGGTACATGTGAACTGGCTACCCATAAATAGAAAGCTGAAACTGGATCTCTTCCTTACACCTTATACAAAAATTAATTCAAGATGGATTAGAGACTTAAATGTTAGACCTAAAACCATAAAAACCCTAGAAGAAAACCTAGGCAGTACCATTCAGGACATAGGCATGGGCAAGGACTTCATGTCTAAAACACCAAAAGCAACGGCAACAAAAGCCAAAATTGACAAATGGGATCTAATTAAAACTAAAGAGCTTCTGCACAGCAAAATATTTCTTTACTCGAAGACTCAAAGTCTTAGCATGCTTATATGTATTGTGGCTCATACGCTTGTGAGAAAGGTAGATAGTTGTAGGGTGTAGGTATTAACAGAAAGAGGGAGAACGTCTGCAGAACTTCCTTTATAAATAATGCCTAAAGCCATCAATGAAGACAACTTTTTATTTACCTGGTTAAAATAAGCTTCACATCATTCTCTTTGAACATAAAGAAGGATGGTATGGGTAAACACAAGTTTACAATGAAACCTGTCGATTATAGTTCTGTAATAACGTGTTTATTACAGACAGGGCCTCACTACTCTTTTGTAAAACAGTTCTTCACACCTTTGTCATGGGAAAGCACAGATCATAGATCAGATCAACAGTGCCTTTCACATGCTCCTTTCTTATCTCCTTGGCCTTTTCCATTCTGGACCACATCTATCCAGAAGTAATTTTCTATTTCTTCTACATCTCTGTACCTCCTATGAGTAAGAGTCAATAATGTGGTAGTTGAAGACATGAAGGTGAGTGTTAATACTTGAACTGTTCCTCCTTCAAGAGCCTAAAAGAAGGAATTAAAATGGTTTCTTTTCATTCTGTTATAGGAGAAAACGCAGGACAAACACCCATGAACATCAACCCCCAACAGACCCGTTTCCCTGATTTCCTTGACTGTCTTCCAGGAACAAACGTTGACTTAGGAACTTTGGAATCTGAAGACCTGATCCCTCTCTTCAATGATGTAGAGTCTGCTCTGAACAAAAGTGAGCCCTTTCTAACCTGGCTGTAATCACTACCATTGTAACTTGGATGTAGCCATGACCTTACATTTCCTGGGCCTCTTGGAAAAAGTGATGGAGCAGAGCAAGTCTGCAGGTGCACCACTTTCTGCCTCCATGACTCGTGCTCCCTCCTTTTTATGTTGCCAGTTTAATCATTGCCTGGTTTCGATTGAGAGTAACTTAAGTTAAACATAAATAAATACTATATTTTCATTTTCTGCAAGCCTGCATTCTTGCGACAGATTATACAGAATTGTGTCTGCAGGATTGATTATGCAGAATACTTTTCTCTTTCTTCTCTGCTGCCCCATGGCTAAGCTTTATGAGAGTTAATTGAAATTTATACACCAATTGATTTTAAACCATGAAAAGCTGACCACAGGCAGTTAATTCTGAGGGCAGCGTGGTCCAGGAAATGTGCACAAAATCAGACCTGATTTACAGTTTCAAAAACTGTATTGATGACAGTAGTACCAAATGCTTTAAAAACTATTTAACTTGAGCTTTAAAAATCATTGTATGGATAGTAAAATTCTACTGTATGGAATACAATGTAATTTTGAATCCGTGCTGGCTCTGATGGTTCTTATTAGTCTGTATTTATAAAGGCACACAGTCCTATTGTAGCTTACCCTTTGTTATTTTACTGCAGAGCATCTAGACATCTTAGTCCCTCCAGCAGGAGAGTAGCAGCAGCAGCATTAGTCACAGTTCTTACACTATAGATCTTGTGAAAGAGACCAGTTTGGTACTAATTGTGAGCATTTTATTCAAACAAAAGGTTTTGAAATATTACAACTTGGGATTTAAAAAAATTGCAGCTTAGAATTTGATGGTGGGTTTTGTTTGTTTGTTTGTTTCTGAGATGGAGTTTCGCTCTTGTTGCCCAGGCTGGAATGCAATGGCGCGATCTCGGCTCACTGCAACCTCCACTTCCTGGGTTCAAGCAATTCTCCTGCCTCGGCCTCCCGAGTACCTGGGATTACAGGCACCCGACACCATGCCCAGCTAATTTTTTGTATTTTTAGTAGAGATGGGGTTTCACCATCATGGTCAGGCTGGTCTCAAACTCCTGATCTCAGGTGATCCCACCCATCTCAGCCTCCCAAAGTGCTGGGATTACTGGCATGAGCCACTGGGCCTGGCCTTAATGTTTATTTTATAAAGCACTGTAATTTTGTAGCTGATGATAAAAGGTAGCCAAATGTTTTTGATAAATCAGTGGCAACTGTATTTTCGTCTTTTGAAATAACTCTGAAAACATCAGGACAACATAGATTTCAATCTGATAGCATACCACACACAGTGAGCTGTTGCTTTTTGAATTCTGAAGCCTTGTCAGGTTTGCTTTCTAGATTTCAAGTGTTTAAAACAATTCTATCTATGAAACTGAAGGATGAAGCAGATCTCTGACTGACGTGTAAAAAAACAAATGCCCTTTGAGGGTGTAAGGTGGAGATACATGTTTCTGAATTCAGTAAAATTGATTCCTAAGTATATTATCCTAACCCTGTTTGCTACAGTTGGTATAAAAAGGCATGAAATATGTATTCAATACCTCTTATGTAACCAAAACCATTTTTTATTAGCTTTTAAGGACTGAAAGAGCATCATGTTCAACTGGCATGCAGTCTGCCTGCATTGCCAATGAAGTCCTCAACTGTTTAATATTTTGAACTAGTATTATTTATAATCTATGAATTTAATCTTTTTTGAAAGACATTAATAATTTGAGTCTCTGAGAGGACACATTCAATTTCCATGGGGGACTTATTTGTTGGGGATCTTAAATAAGATTCCTTTTGATATACCGGAATATATATGTACAGAGTACATTGGATCATGTTGGAAAGAAGGCAAGTGAAAAGGTCAGAGATGAAGTAGCGAAGTTATGGAATATCGTGGAAAGGATACTAGTTGTGAAATGGAAAGAGACGAGTTATAGTACTCCAAAAGCAAAACAAGTAGGAGATGCAAGAGATGCCCCAAAAGGACAAAGCAACTATTTTCTGTTACCGCCTTTATACCGGAAGACTCTGTGGTAGAAGAAAAGAAGGTTTTGGTGCACCTTATGTGGGAGGAGGAGGGGCAGGGCAGGCACGCTGATGCTGAGCACGCAGGCAGACAAGAGCGTAGCCTGCTGTTGCCTCCATCACTATGAAGTGACTTCTTTTTCCTGAAGGACCCATGGTTTATGTTCCTCTAATTCCTTTCACTCTCCCTAAGCCCTCTGAAAGAGATGAAGGTAGATGATTTTATTGCTACTAAATTGAAGGGAGCACTATTTCTTTTTGTCTTTTGTTAGCAAAAAATTGCAAAAAGAGTTGTACATTCTTGCTTAAAATAAATAAATAAATAATTAAAAAACAAGGGACCTAACAAAACTCAGCAGTGTTACTGTATTTTTAAAAAATATTTTTATAGACTCATTTTCAGGTTATTAAATGTAAGAGAAACAGATACCCCTCTTTTTTTAAGTAGTTAAATCATTGATGATTTATATTACCAATTTTTAGAAGTAATTTTCTAGTACGCTTATGGCATTAGAAAATACTAGAAGTTTTTTTTAGTTAAATTACTTAGAACATTTATGAATGAATATAATAAATATTTTTTTCAGAATGAAATATGGACCCTTTGTGTTTACTAATAGATAAAGCCAGATATAATATTTTTGTTTTTAAGGCCACAAAATATGGCCTTTGTTAAAGAACACTAAAGTTAGAAGTCTAAAGTTAGAGCAACTTTTTAATGGCTATTTCCTATTATTGTAAGTGTTAAAACTCCTGCAGAATTCTTGATAAGGTGCTATTTATACTATATTTCTTATTATAAGACAACTGTCTTTAGTCTTTTTAGTACTAGTCTTTTTAGTACTAAATCAATCACTAAACATCATCATTTCACCCCCAAATTTTGTCACTGAAAAGGCATATCAAATGAAAAATAATTTCAGAGATCTTTCTTTCAAGATATTTTTTCCTGATATTTCCTGATATTTTGTTTTGAAGTAAATATATTGTCAAAACCTAATTGCAATTTTGTTAAATCTAAGTAATTTTTAGACAGTGTTTCACCATATTATTTAGGATGTGAAATGCCATTTCTTTCACTGATTACACCATATACAGGAAGCAGGTAAAACAGTGAAAATTTGGTTGTGCTGGCTTATGCCAACTTGGTTGAAAAGGTCTTTGAAGAAGAAGTGATCTAGAATGACAGAAGTGTTGCTAATTACAAGATGTGTTCTCATGATGTAATTAGAAAGTAACTTCTCAAAGTACAACTTTTATGAAAAAAATAAGCTGTTAGAAAAAGGAAATCATGTAGGTTAATTTAATTGGGAGAATGGGCAATTGACAGAGACCATTTTCCTAACACATATATGTGCTAGTACTTTAACTTTTTAAAATTTTACTTCTATGTTTTGTAATATAAAGATTTCTATTTTAAGTTTAGAATGTTATGCATACCAAAAGTATGCAGCCAAATCGATCAGATCAAACCATTTTACCTGGAGTTTGGTACTGGTTTTTACTTCTCTGATTCTGTATAAGAAAAATAAAGACAATGGAACTTCCACTGGAGCCTTTGGCTTTTCATTATTTGTCTATGTTCCTTTTACTGGGGGTTTTGGGTGGTACTGAAGATAGGCTTATGTAACCCTCCTGGTAGACAAGGAAAGAAAGAAAAATCTGTAGGCAAACAATTTCTTGGCTCATGTACCTGGCCTTCAACATTCTAAATGTTTGCAGAATTCTGGTTTCCACTTTATTTACAAAGTCCACTGAGGTTTTTACATATATATATATGTATATGTGTATATACCTTTAAAAAATAAAAAATATACCTTAAAAAAAAAATATATATATATATATATTTAAATTACATTTTCCTCCCAACACCCTCACAGATTTGACTAGACCATCAAAAATACAGAATTCCCGCTGGGCACGATGGCTTATGCCCATAATCCTGGCACTTTGGGAGGCTGAGACGGGAGCATTGCTTGAGCCCAGTAGTTTGAGACCAGCCTGGGTAACATAGTGAGACCTTGTCTCTACAAAAATATACAAAAATTAGCCAGGTATGATGGTGTAGAATATACAACAAACTCTTATAAACCAATAGAAAAAAACAAACAGCCCAATAGAAATATGGCTCAATAATGTGAATCGAAAGTTTATAGAAGATGAAACTGGGTGGTAACTAATTTACCAACCTCATTTCTAATCAGAAATTTAGATAAATAATGACTGAATCCCCAGTGGCTCATAGGCTTGCTGGAACTCTTTCACTGACCTAGACTCTGCCACCTTTTCCTACTGCTTTTTGAAATAGGTTTTTTGCTTAAAAGTTTGAGTTGATAAAACCTTGAACTGTAGTTAGCAGAGTTGTGTTTAGAAATATTTATTTGTAGGGGTCACAGATAGAGTATGCCGGGGAGGCTTATGTGTCATAATAAGCTTTTCTTTTTGTAAGTCATTAGGTCAAAGTAATGCATGGCACATTGGTTTGCAGTTTGAGGACCAGAAGAAGGGTGACAACTCTCCTGGTTTCCCCGGGACCGAGGGCTTTTCCAGACTCAGGAATTTCAGTGTTAAAACTATCCAATGGGCCAGGCGCGTGGTGGCTCACGCCTGTAGCCCCAGCACTTTGGGAGGCTGAGGTGGGCGAATCACGAGGTCAGGAGATCAAGACCAACCTGGCCAACATGGTGAAACCCCGTCTATACTAAAATACAAAAAATTAGTGGTGGCGGGCGCCTGTAGTCCCAGCTACTCAGGTGGCTGAGGCAGGAGAATAGCGTGAACCCCGGAGGCGGAGCTTGCAGTGAGCCGAGATCAGGCCACTGCACTCTAGGTTGGTGACAGAGCGAGACTTGGTCTCAAAAACAAAAACAAAAAACAAAACAAAACAACAACAGCAACAAAAACTGTAAAATCAGGAAACGTTGGGAAGTATGTATCATGTACTCATTGGCAGGATGGGCTACATAATTTGCAGGACCTAGTGAAAAATAAAAATATGGGGCCCCTTGCTCAAATTTATAAGAATTTCAAGATGGTGGCAGCAGAGCATTATACCAAACGTGGGGCTCCTCTGAGTGTGGGGTCCTGGGTGGGGGCAAGGGATTTATAAAAAAGACAATTGTAAGCATTAATCTGGGAAATTATTAGCATTTTCTCCTAAAATAGCCTCTCACCAATATTTCCAGGCATCTAGCGGTGTTTCTCATAGTTGGAGAGAGTCAGGTGGGTCTGGGGGCCCTGACCCTAAGGCAGATTTGGTTTCTCCCGAGGGAACCCAAGAATATAGAATTCTTAAGACTTTCTTTCTTTGACATCCCCCAACATTCTGAGTCACCAGTACCAACCAACCAGCAGAGAGAGAGAGTCCATTAATTCAATCGTCAATAAGACTTGCTGAGCTCCTGGCATGTTGAAGGCACTAAATAGGCATAGGAAAAACAAGGATGAAGAAAACTCAATCCCATGGTTTAATTGGGGCCATACATTATGGGACAAAGAGTTATAGGAGCTCAAGGTAGAGAAGGAAAAGAGGAGTGAACAGTTGCAAATAGGTCCCGATGTCTGAGACTTATTCACCAAGGAATTTCCCAGGCATTTCAGGTAAAGGAGACAGCCTACTTGAACGCACAGAATTTTAAAACAGGAGTGACAAGAAGGTCCATGGCCCTGGAGAGCGAGAGTGTGAGGGCAATAAGGTGGGAGTTGAGACCAAATAAGGTAGATGGAGAGTAATCCTTGAAAAGGTTTGTATGCTTCGAGTCAGAGTTGGAGTTTATCCTATACAATAGAAGCCATAGGAAGATTTTTAATAGTAGAGTGACTTAAAGAAAACAAGTGAAAAAGTGAAGATGAACCAAAATGGAGAGGAGTTGGTGGCCAACTTCTTGTACACTCCTTGTACACGGATCTATTTGGTGCTATGAGCATAGGAAGGAATTGAAATCATGGCCTCTGCCTCCATAAAGCTTACATACTACTATGTATTTAGCACAAAGTTAATGCTAATAAAGATCAGGAGAGAAAGATCATTCGGGGGCTTAGTGGTGAGAGTGGTGAGGTAACACCAGGGAAGCCAAGGCAGAGAATTCTGGGAATGGAAAACTGGTGAACAAAGGCACAGAAGGAGAAATGGAAGGGAAACAATATATGCTGACAACCTACTGTGTTCTGCAGTAGGCATCATTAGTTCCTGTATATGTGTATATTTTTATTGGAATAGGATTACACGTTAAGAGACATGTAGGCAGAATTGACATCTTTATAGTTCTAAGTCTTTCAATTCCATCTGTTTTCTCAGCTTTCTCAGAAAGGAGATCTGAAGATGAGTAGACAAACAAATGAAACCCTCAATAACCTCAGTCTTGGAAGTCAGGGACTAGTGCCAGCACTATCAGAAATAATAGATATAATTGTAATCTCCTGAGATCTGCTTAACCTTTTTAGGTCTCATTCTTTATTCTCTTTACCTATAAAAGGCTCCCTTTGTTATGGTATAAAACTCTCCCATTCTATCTTCTTCCTTAGTGTTTGAACAAATGTTCTACATTTGTTTGTGTACACACACACTCCTTTTCTTTCTTTCTTTCTTTCTTTCTTTCTTTCTTTCTTTCTTTCTTT
>NC_045435.1:171940061-171997094 GCF_002776525.5 Piliocolobus tephrosceles | reverse complement strand
TCTTCTCTTCTCTTTCTTTTTTTTTTTTTTGAGACAGAGTCTAGTTATATGGCCCAGGCTGGAGTGCAGTGGCGTGATCTCAGCTTGCTGCAACCTCTGCCTCCTGGGTTCAAGTGATTCTCCTGTCTCAGCCTCCCAAGTAGCTGGGATTACAGGTGCCTGCCACCACCGCCCAGTTACTTTTTGTATTTTTAGTAGAGTTGGGGTTTCACTGTGTTGGCCAGGCTGGTCTCGAACTCCTGACCTTGTGATCTGCCCACCTCAGCCTCCCAAAGTGCTGGGATTACAAGCGTGAGTCACCATGCCCAGCCCACACTCCTTTTCTTACAGCACTTCCGAGTCTGATAGCTATAACAGGAGGTTGTTTTAACTATGATATTTTAACTATGACTCTAATCTTTATAAAGGGCATAACTTCAGCAAGCCAAATTAGAACGCATATTTCTCATTACCCAACCAGAAAAGCTGACATTTCTACCATTAGGATTAGACTACTAAAGCCAGAAAAAGGCCCCCTCCTCCACCAAATATCTTCCCTGGGGAATGATAATGTGATAAATTGGGCTATAAATGGAGAAAACTAATTTGTGGGCTTAGCAGAAATTAACAGTCATTACTGTCTGCACACTAGAATGATAACCAATTTATGGGATTAGCATAGAGCAAAATAAGAGTTTCAGAGAACCAAAATAAGGATGAGACATTAATTGGGGAATAGGAGGCCCGGCACATTCCACGTAGCATATTGGAATTGGAAGAAAAGTAGCATATTGAGTTCTGGAGAAGGCGGGGTGTGTGAGTGCTAATAAAAGGCATGTGTGGGCTGTCTCCTTAACAATTCACCCTGGGTTTCATTACGACAGCAAGTTAAGAAGTTCAGCACTGTGCAGGTATCCATTAATGCCGTGACCTTAACCAAGTTTCTTAAAGTCTCAGAACTCAAGTTTCTTTTTTTTTTCTTTCATTTTCTTTCCTTCCTTCCTTCTTTTTTTTTTTTTTTTTTTTTTTGAGACTGAGTTTTGTTCTTGTTGCCCAGGCTGGAGTGCAATGGCATGATCTCCTCTCACCGCAACCTCCGCCTCCCGGGTTCAAGCGATTCTCCTGCCTCAGCCTCTGGAATAGCTGAGATTACAAGCATGTGCCACCATGCCCAGCTAATTTTATATTTTTAGTAGAGACAGGGTTTCACCATGTTGGTCAGGCTGGTCTCGAACTCCTGACCTCAGGTGATCCGCCTGCCTCGGCCTCCCAAAGTGTTGGGATTACAGGCGTGAGCCACCGCGCCCGGCGGGAGCTTCAGTTTCTTTACACGTAAAATTGGCATAATAAAAAAAGAGGGGTACAGTGAGAGAGTGCTGAAGATGAAGAGATTTATGTGAAAACCAGTTGTTAACAGGTGGTCAATAAATATTCATTCCCTTCTTTGAGCTTTTCCCTCTCTTGGCCCAGACCATGTCTTTCTCTGCAGCATTTACCACCATCTAACAGTGAGAGACAACTTACTTTTCCATTGTCCCCATTAACTTGTCAGCTGCATGAGAGCAAGGATTTTGTTCGTTTTTTACCTAGCACCTTGAGCCATGTCTAACGCAGAAAACTTTCCTTTGGGCAGTGCCATCTTGGACTTGTTTGCTGTCACTTCCATGACTTGCATTTATAAGGTTTTTGGAAAATGTTCCTTGATGAGAAAATATTCGAGAAAAATTGGATTATTTAGGAAGATGGGCAAACCTGCTCACAGAGACATTATCTGCTTAGTGACCTGTTATCTGCTGCCCTCTAATGGCTGAGCCGAGTCGCCATTAGCAGGCAGCAGGTGGCTTTGTCAAGATGTAGTGAGTGACCAGTGCCTGGCTCAGGGGGTGCAGCCAACCAGAGCTGGGAATAGAATGGGGCATTGCTGAAGGGGGAAAGAGAAAGACATGCAGAATACATACATGTTTGTTTCCTTCTTTGCACTGACCTGTGTGTCCTTTGGTGAGGAGCTCTGTGGCTTTTGAGTCAGAATAACGTTATTAAGTACAAAGAGAAAAAAAAAAAACAACAACTAAAGTCATTTTCAGAGCAGGGTTCACAGTAGAGTCAATGGCTCACCTGCCTTAGAATTACCCAAGTTGTTGGTGTAACTGAATTTCTCAGACCTCCTGAACCTGAAAGAGACTGAGGTCTGAGACTCTGCATTTGTTCGGTGAGCTTCCAGGCGATTCTGGTACAGTCAAGTTTGACACCTGAGGAGTAATCGCCAAACTTTTTTCTTCATCATGGAGCCCCAATGTATGTATGTTTGCTTGTTTATTTTTTAATGTTATAAATTAAATACAAAATGACTGTTCTAGTGTATTGTGTACATTATCAAACATTCAAAAATGGAAATTTTTAAAGGATAAAAAAATACACTAAAGTTTACGTATGAACTTCACATGCCACAGTTTGGATGAGTATAATTTATGCTAATTAAATGTTATGTAACTGATCCTTAGGGTGATCGTGATGGCACAACATTCATTTTCCCAAGTTTGTGGCCACAACATCAATAGGCATTACGAGGCAGCAGGATTATCTGCAGAGGTTTTATTTCTGCTTCAATAGCATCACGGGGCATTCTCTTTCTTCCCCTCCCCCTGTTTTTCTACCTCTTCACAATATTCACATTTGATGCTGGGAAAAGGTGTCATGTTTACTCTCTTAACCAAGCTGATGTTCTTAGTATTGCAACTTCTGGGTAGGAAAGTAAGTGTGGACTGGTAAGTGTGCTGGCATCGTACAGCCTGCAATGCCCAGGTGCTTAAGCAAACACACATATACACCCTTGGGACTACTCCAAGACTGAACCAGTTGCAAAATCATCTGCTGTGAAATCCTGCCTAGAAAGAGCTTTCAATGCATGATTACACTCCAATCTGGCTCTTAATTTTTCTGGGGTCATGGATCTTTAAGAATGCGATGAAAGGCCGGGCGCGGTGGCTCAAGCCTGTAATCCCAGCACTTTGGGAGGCCGAGACGGGCGGATCACGAGGTCAGGAGATCGAGACCATCCTGGCTAAAATGGTGAAACCCCGTCTCTACTAAAAAATACAAAAAAAAAAAAAAAAAAACCTAGCCGGGCGAGGTGGCGGGCGCCTGTAGTCCCAGCTACTCGGGAGGCTGAGGCAGGAGAATGGCGTAAACCCGGGAGGCGGAGCTTGCAGTGAGCTGACATCCAGCCACTGCACTCCAGCCTGGGCGACAGAACGAGACTCCGTCTCAAAAAAAAAATAAAAATAAAAAATAAATAAATAAATAAATAAATAAATAAATAAATAAAAATAAATAAATAAATAAAAAGAATGCGATGAAATCTTCAGGCTCCCCAAGGCTGGGAAAAAATAATTCACGTGACCATAGGTACCACTTAAGAGAGTGTAAACACTTCTGTAGTTCTCAAAGTGTGGACTCTGGGCTGGCAGAATTAGCATCATTAAGGAACTTAATAGAAATGCCCAGCAGGGCATGCTGGCATATGTCTGTAATCCCGGCATTTAGGAGGCCAATGCAGGAGGATAGCTTGAGGCCAGGATAGGAGACCAGCCTGGGCAACACAGCAAGACCCTGTCTCTACAAAAAGAAAGAGGCTGGGCACGCTGGCTCACACCTGTAATCACAGCACTTTGGGAGGCTGAGGCGGGTGGATCACCTGAGGTCAGGAGTTCAAGACCAGCCTGGCTAACATGGTGAAACCCTGTTTCTACTAAAAATACAAAATATTAGCCGGGTGTGGTGGTGTGGGTCTGTAATCCCAGCTACTCGGGAGGCTGAGGCAGGAGAATCACTTGAACTCGGGAGGCGGAGTTTGCAGTGAACCGAGATAGCACCACTGCATCCCAGCTTGGGCAACAAAAGAGAAACTCTGTCAAAAAAGAAAGGAAAGGATAAGAAAGGAAAGGAAAGGAGGAAGGAAGGAAGGAAGGAAGGAAGGAAGGAAGGAAGGAAGGAAGGAAGGAAGGAAGGGAGGGAGGGAGGGAGGGAGGGAGGGAGGGAGGGAGGGAAAGAAAGCGAGAGAAAGAAAGAGAGAGAAAGAAAAAGAGAAAGAAAGAAAAGAAAAGAAAATAAGCAATGCTCGACCCTCAAGGCTACTGAATCATTAACTTTGGGGTGGGAGCTAGCACTCTGTATTTAGCAAGCCCTCCAGGACTCAAGTTTGAGAACCCTCCAGAGCAGTTCTCCAACCTGCTTCCTTATTAGAATCACCTGGTGAGTTAAAAATAAAAAGGACTGATGTCTGATGCCTGGCCTCCAAACTCAATTAAGTTAATATACCTGAAAGTGGGGCCTGAACTGGACACTGGGATTTTTTTAAAGCTCCACAAAGGAGCTAAGCTCTGTAGACCCAAGTTTTAATAATCCAGGCTACTTCTCCTCCTCCTCCTCTTCCTCCTCCTCCTCCTTCTTCTTCTCTCTTCTCTTCTTCTCTTCTCTCTTCTTCTTCTTCTTTTTCTTCTTCTTCTTCGTTCCTCTTCTCTGCCTCTCCTCTTCTCTTCTTTCTTCCTTCTTCCTTCTTCCTTCTTTTTTCTTTCTTTCTTCTTTCTTCCCTCCTCCTCCTCCTCCTTCTTCTTCTTTTTTTTCTTCTTCTTTTACTTCTTTCTGAGACAGGATCTTGTTCCGTTGCTCAGGCTGTACTACAGTGGTGCAGTCATAGCTCACTGCAGCCTCAAACTCCTGAGCTCAAGTGATCCTCCTGTCTTAGCCTCCCAAAGTGCTCGGATTACAGGCATGAGCCACTGTGCCTGGCCCCAGGCTACTTATGACAACTCCAAAACCAAAGCATGATAGATTGCACTAAAGAGGAACTTAGCAACAGCCTGACTCGATTGCTCTTACTTACTGAGAAGGAAACTGAGGTCCAAAGAGATGGGGAGGCTTTCCAAGGCTACACCGTTGCTGAGTATCACAGTTAGCACCCAGTTCTCCTTCTCTCCCTGCTCCAGGAAAGGCCACACAGGGAAATATTGAAATCAAAGCGCTACGGAAGAAGCCTGGAAAGTTGAGATAGGCAAGTTTAATTTTTATTTTTTTTTTATTTTTTTATTTATTTATTTATTTTTTTTTTTTTTTGAGACGGAGTCTCGCTCTGTCGCCCAGGCTGGAGTGCAGTGGCTGGATCTCAGCTCACTGCAAGCTCTACCTCCCGGGTTCGCGCCATTCTCCTGCCTCAGCCTCCTGAGTAGCTGGGACTACAGGCGCCCGCCACCTCGCCCGGCTAGTTTTTTGTATTTTTTTTAGTAGAGACGGGGTTTCACCGTGTTAGCCAGGATGGTCTCGATCTCCTGACCTCATGATCCGCCCGTCTCGGCCTCCCAAAGTGCTGGGATTACAGGCTTGAGCCACCGCGCCCGGCCGAGATAGGCAAGTTTAAAAGTAGCATGGGAGGTTTAGCTGCCGATCATTGACATCAGCCTCCAGGGGATTTTCCCCTTTGGCCCCATCTCATCAGCACTTGCTGCTCCTTTTCATCCAGCTCGGTTCATTGAGCTTCCCCTTGCCTGACCAGTGGAGTGCAGGAGAGCTGTAGTTCTGTCATTGGACGTCTTTGTGTTGACACTTAGGGAGACAGGCAGGACAGCCAGGTGGTGGGGAGCTTGGGCTTGACGTCCAGGTGTCCTGGGTTTAATGCCTGCTCTGCCACTGACTAGCTCCGTGCAGTTGGCTTGTTGCACAACCTCTTCAAGCCTCAGTTTCCTCAGCTTTCAAATAAGGTGATGATAGCACAGCTATCCCTGAAGGACGTGAAAGGACGGTGTTTGTACCAGAGGGAGAGCTCTGGGAGGGGAGGTAGGCAAAGAAGAAGGGACAGGATCGGCCCGTCACAGAGGAGAGATCGTAGGGAGTTGCCTTTTCTTTTAACTCTGAGGATTATAGAAACCTGCCTCTGCGTTCGGGCCTCTTCCACACAGATGAGGTAAACCACAAAATAGAATGACTTGGGAAATAAAGAGCACAGGAGTGAGCACAGGCTGCTGTGTACAGTTCCCTTCGTGAGAGGTACTTTGAGTAATCGCATAAAAATCCTGATATTTATTATATTTTAGTTGATCATTTTCCCTAATTCAGGTGAAATGAACAGTAAAAATTATGCCAGTAAAAAAAGTAACACTTTGGCCGGGTGTGGTGGCACACTTCTGTAATCCCAACACTTCGGGAGGCCGAAGCGGGAGGATCACTTGAGGCCCAGTGTTAGAGACCAGCCTGGCCAACATGGTGAAAACCTCGTCTCTACTAAAAATACAAAAATTAGCTGGGCGTGGTGGTGGGCACCTGTAATCCCAGTCACTCAGAAGACCGAGGCAGGACAATCGCGTGAACCCAGGAAGTGGAGGTTGCAGTGAGCTGAGATCACGCCACTGCACTCCAGCCTGGGCTACAGAACGAGACTCTGTCTCAAAAACAAAACAGTCAAAACAAACAAACAAAAAAACCAACAAACAACAACAAAAAACACTTTTTATTATTTTCAGTTCTATGTAGGAACCCAAGCATTCCTTCCTAGGTGATTTTAGAATTGGTGAGAAATCTAGCTCAGTGGCTGAGGGAGTGGACTCACCCTCAGATAGTCGGACCATTTATTTGGCTTTGGAGCCTGGATTTCCTATTTGCTGTTTTTGGGACCCTGGGAAAGTTATTTATTTTTTCGAAGCCTCACTTTACTCTTATGCAAAATGGGGCTTATCATTGTTTCTATATCATAGGCTTGTGTCAAATAAAAACAAACATGGACTTAGATAAGAAGAAATGCTACTCAAAAGGACTATTGCAATAGGGAAAGCTCTCCAATCTCAGGAATTTGCAAATGTCTCAGAGACAAACAGAAAAAGCTTTTCTTTTATTGGGAGAGGTAGGCAGAGCTTAGCAGAAACGGGAAGTTGGACAAGCAAGGGGGCAGAGACTGACAGGAACAGTTCTCTAGCTAAACTGATAAGGGGGGTTTTCGTGCCAGCTCAGGCTTTGGGGCAAGCAGAGCTGAGGCCTGACTAAAGTGTGGTCACGACAAAGCAGAGGGTAAGAAATGGGCAGCTGTGAACACGTGGTCAACCACTTGGTCAATCACATCACTTACCAAGGTCTGGGGTTATTTTTATTATGAATGGCCTGATTCCAAAATGCTTGAGCAGCCCTTTCATTTTCCCTTGAGCAGAATAACTCTGTCACACCATCATAACAACGACAACATCCCACTGAGGGAGCACCTACCGTGTGCCAGGCCCAGCGCTTGAAAGAGATGCAAATGCTGATGAGACAGTCTCTGAGTTCTCAGTCCAGGGGGAAGAACGAGTTAGGCGACCTAACGTGACACAGGCACTCAGACATGGACAGCGTGTCATGGGAGAATGAGGCAGGTTTTCCACAGTGTAGAGGTTGAGAAACCCTGACCTAGACTAAGAAACCACACACATACACAGACAAGAAAACTAAAAAGCCACTCTCTTCTCTAGATCGGGTACAGCCATTTGGTAATGAGCCAGGCTAAACAGAACTACATTTCCCCAAATTCCCTTTCCTGTGTTTCCTGTTAGGGTGCGCCGCAGGAGGGATTCTTGAGAGCTTTGGAGGCAGAAGAGAAGGAGTATCTGCTTTTTAGCGCACAGGCACGGTTGCTATCCGCTGCCTCCCCTCACTAACACAGGACTGCTGGGCCTGCAACCGTTCATCTTCCCCAGGATTCTCCTTCAGTGCCTGGGTCGCCTGGGTCAGGTAGTGTGTCTTTAGCTCCACCACAAAGGGCTCCAGCTTCTGCAGGACACCCATACCGTCAGAAGCAACAAGAATGAACAGGGTTCCAGTCCACCCTCATGGCTGCAGTTCATGCTTGCGGGTTACAGCTTGTTCTTCTCTCTCAGGCTTTACATCCAAGTCTGACTGCCTTGTTGATTGCCTGCTCTGTGGACTTCAAGATCCAGCACCAGACACAAAGACGGCTCTCTTACAGAGACTGTTTAACTAGTTCCAACAATTATGTAAGGTCAAATCCCTGTAGCAAATGTGTGTGTGTGTGTGTGTGTGTGTGTACATAGACATTGCTCTCTGATTGAACCCTGACTGATACATTGGGTTAAAGTCAAGGTCACACTATTAATGTTTCTAACACAGGACAAAGTAATTTTGTAGAAAGGTGGATATAGAAAGAGGGCCTATGTCAGTGGCCCTCCCCCATTAATTGTTCTAAACTCTGGACGCATTCTTTTCTTCTTTTCTTTCTTTTTTTCCCTAAATCATCTTTGGATGCTTAGATTGGGAATAAATTATGGTATGTCCTAGAATTCTCTTTCCTGCATTTCAAGAGTTGAGTGCCAAGACAGTTATTCCATGTCATGGTGACTAAATTGGAATGCACTGCATGTGTTTTGATTTCTTTTTTATGAGATCAAACCAGAATCTTCAGCCATATCCTGCTGCCTCCTGGTTCTCTGTAGATGGAAGAATCATGTTTGTTTTGGAACGCTCTATTTGACCCTTTGTTTTTTTACCCCATCTGGAGATCCTCTAGAGCCTCTGTGTCTTCCTTAATCTGCTCAGAGCAGAGCTGTCCTTAGTTCCTGGGCAGACACTACCGGGTTTGAACAGTGAGAGGAGAAGCTGGATGTCACTCACACTAACTTTGTTCAGCACCTTGTTATAATGGCTTTTTGCCGACAACTGTACATGTGGCTGGTGTGTTTGAGTGTGATCCACAAATTCGTTTCATTCCTTTTTCCCCATCATCACTAATAGCTCAGGTCCATGAGCATATTATATGTGTGTAGCTGGGTGGTATTTTGAGATAATAATTTAGGTTTTGTCTTGCTAGTATTTCTCTTTTTCCTTTCCTCTATTCAAGTGGATTGTTGGCGCTGTGCTCATCAACCCAGTAGAATGCTAAGGCAGGGTGGAAAATCCCAAGAATGACCCAAGGTAAAGCCTGGTGCAATGGCATTCAGAACTAGAAAGCAAATGTGGTCGTAGAAAATATAATTTTAATTTTTATACTCATGGATCTGTGTACCGAGATCACTCCAGCCTCATGTTTAATTTTCACATAGACATCCACTTTTCTACTTGTTTTGTCAATTCTTTTTAAAAATTATTGTTATTATTATTTGTTTGAGATGGAGTCTCACTCTGTCACCCAGGCTGGAGTGCAGTGGCATGATCTTAGGTCACTGCAACCTCCGCCTTCCAGGTTCAAGTGATTCTCCTGCCTCAGCTTCCCGAGGAGCTGGGATTACAGGCACCCACCGCCACACCTGGCTAATTTTTGCATTTTTAGTAGAGATGGGATTTCACCATGTTGGCCAGGCTGGTGTCAAACTCTTGACCTCAAGTGATCTGCCCACCTCCCAAAATGTTGGGATTACAGGCGTGAACCACTGTGCCCAGCCTTAAATTATTTTTTTTTATGTTTTTTTTTTTTTTTTTTTTTTTTTGCCTTTCACTCAGGCTGGAGTGCAGTGGCATGATCATGGCCTCCACCTGCCAGGCTCAATGAATCCTCCTGCCTCAGCCTCCAAGTAGTTGGGACTAGAGTCATGTGTCACCATGCTTGGCTAATTTTTCTATTTTTTGTAAAGACAGGGTCTTACTATGTTGCCTAGGCTGGTCTTGAACTCTGGGCTCAAGTGATCCTCCTGCTTTGGTCTCCCAAAGTGCTGGGATTACAGGTGTGAGCCACTGCACCTAGCCTTGTCTATTCATTGTTGAAATCTTCAGTTTATTTCAGGGCAAAGGACACTACTTCACTTAGAGTGCAAGAGAAAGAAAATTAAGGGCTCTGGCACCTCCATTCACACAACAAATCTATGAATTACCGAATATGTGCTAGGTTAGGTATTCCTTAGTACCTACACTTGAATCAGATTATTTTCTTGATTCAAGTAACTTGTAGTCCAAAGCATAGAAAAATAAAGAAATGTACTCCATTAAGCAAAATGAAGTTGGCAACTCCCATAACAGAAGTTTCTGGACAGTCTGAAGACCAACCTTGAGGTGTGTGTGTGTGCATACAGAGGTCTCTAAGGGAGAGGCGCACTCATCTTTACCCTTTGTTTCCTGTCTCTTCCTTTTAAGTCCTCTTATCCATAGTAAGCAATTTCCTCTAATTTTATGGTAACTGGTTTTGAAAAATGGCCTTTTGTGAAAACTCGTCAAAAGTTATTCCAGTTCTTCATCTATAAAATAATGAGAGCAGATTTCATGATGATTACAATTGCTTTTTATCTAAAATAATGAATCCTTGCAAACCCCTGGATAAAGAATTGATGCCTCTTAGCTACATTCAAATTCCCTCATCAAAGAACTCAGGCAAGTGAATCAGTCCTAATAGCCCAACATCTCTGAACTTCAGAACATCATTACCCCGGAACATCATTACCTGGGTCACCGTTTAGTATTTAGCATGTACTACCTTGTATTCGTCTGTGATATGTGAGCTCCTGGTAGGCAGTAATGGGGTCTGACTCGGTCTTCATCCTTGTGCCTGCAGGTGGTGTTCTAACGCAATGGCTACTCAAAGTGGCTGGTTTTCGACATCACTTGGTGAGCTTTAAAAAATGAAATGACTGGCAGGGCGTGGTGGCTCATGCCTGTAATCCCAGTAGTTTGGGAGGCCGAGGCGGGCGGACCACCCGACGTCAGGAGTTCGAGACCACTCTGCCCAATGTGGTGAAACCCTGTCTCTACTAAAATACAAAAATTAGCCAGGCGTGGTGGTGGGTGCCCGTAATCCCAGCTCCTCGGGAGGCTGAGGCACGAGAATCGCTTGAGCCTGGGAGGCAGAGGTCGCAGTGAGCTGAGATGGCTGGCTGTGCCACTGCACTCCAGCCTGGATGACAGACAGTGAGACTCCATCTCAAACAAACAAACAAACAAACAAAAACAAATAGACTGACAAAGAAACAGACTTCCACATCTCATGCCCAGATTTGTAGATGCAGTGGGTCTAGGCTGCAGCTCAGAAATCTGTAATTTTAGAACATTCCCTAGGTAATTTTGATGATCAGCCATGTTTGAAAACAAATGGTCTAAACTGAATCAAAATCCTGTGTGTGTGTGTGTAGTTCCTGCAATGAGATCTTCAATGTCTATCTGCCTTTCTTGCTTCTGCCTATTGAGATTCAGGTGCCTGACACAATCCCTGATCTTACAGAATTCTCATTGTAGTGAGGTCAAAACTATAGCGTTTAACTCTGTGTTTTCAGTGCCTAGCCCCTCAGGGGCCAGCATACCATAGGTGACCATTAATTACTTTATTGATGGCTTTGACAAACCCAGTCTTCAGTGTGCCTGACCTACATGGTGCAGCCTATTAGCTTGGCAGGGGCAGGACGGAGACTTTCTGCCTTGGACTTCCCTGAGGCCCTTCTTATTGCACACAGTTATGTTGGCAGCCCTGCAGGCCCTTGCTTCACCCTTGGTGACTTCAAAATTTCCTGTATGATGGACTGTCTTTCAAGTGTCCTTTTACAGACGGGGAAACTGAGACTTTGAAAATAACTGTCCCGGGACCCCTAAGCTGGTTTGTGGTGGAGTTGGGGTTTGAACACAAATCAACAGAATGGATCTGATGCCCTATTAGTGCCTGACTCATAAAACCAGTTAGTCTTAATATGACACATAGAATAATAACACTTATTACCTTAACCCTGGGCAACAGGCTGACAAAATGATTACTCAAATCAATTTTTTAAAACTTGTTTTTGTTTGATCAAAGGAAACATTCGTAGAAAAGATGAGTTGTTATTCATTCACCCTTTTGCCCCTCCCTCCTAAAACACACGCAATCTTTGTTACATTACCTCTGAATTCAGGTTTTAATTTAACATACTTAAGAGAACCCTAGCCAAGACGACAGCCTCAAAAGATCCGTCACAAGAAACTCAAGCAAGTCAGCAAAAAAAGACGACAAATAACCAATACTTATGATACATCAATCATTCTTTTTTCCTTATACATCTTAAAAATTGGTCTTAGTTTCCCATTTTAAATGTGCTTTCCTCCTTTATGTAAAACGTCCAAAGATATAAATATCTGTATATACAAATAAGTAGTATGGCAGTACATGTGACTTTATACATTTTACATTTGTAATAAAAAGAATCATGAAAAGTTTGCTTTGAACCTGTTGGCAAATTCTAAAAAGAAACTGATTTGAAAGATTTATAAATCAAATTTGTTAAGTGGCCAAACTAATTTTTATTTGAAAATAACAAAATTCTGACTCGAGCAAAGCTGGTTGGAAAGAAGGAATAACTGCCTTCTCTAAGCTTTCTCAGCTAGGAAGCAGATAGGAATTAACAATCCCAAGAAGAGAAGTTTTATGAAAAGAAATTGTAGTCATCATGCTGTAGAGTTTGAGCAGCTTATCTCAGAGGTTTAAACGGGTCCATCTCCCTAGAAGGTAGAAAAGGTGAATTAGCTATGATGTCATGATTTAGGTAAATTACTGCTTTCCCCCTCCTTCTTCCCATCCCCATCACCTGCCTTCCTCCTGGCTCCTATTGGTTGCCTATTGAATTCCTATACTTTTTTATCTTTGTTTCAGAGCTTTAATCTGTCACCCACCTGTGTTGAGGTTATAGGAATGGAGGCTCCATTTTGTTTTGCATCACGTATTTATTTATTTAGTCCTCAAGGAAGTTACATTTTATTTATTTATTTTTGTTTTATTTTGTTTTTAATTTTTTAAAATTTCAATAGCTTGTGGGGTACAAGTGGTTGTTGGTTCTGTGGATGATGAATTAGGTACTGATGAATTCTGAAATTGCAGTGCACCCATCATGTGAGGAGAAAACATTGTATACAATATGCATCATTTATTTTAAAAAATAATTTGGTAAGAGGTGCTGAGAGACCAAGTGCTACATGGAAAGCCACCACTAACAAGTAGGAGAGCTGGGATTTGAACCAGGGAGGCAGAACCCAGAGACTGTGTTAAAGGAAATTCGAAGCTATGCTACCTCACTGACTTTCATAAGGTTAGTAAATAACATTCAGTGCCATTTACCGAGCCTTCTAAGGATTCAAATGAATTCATGCTTGTCACCCTGTACTAGGCACTCCATTGACGACTGTAGGAGTAGATATTAATAACCACGTTTTACAGACAAGGAGCAGTTGAGGGCTACTGACTGGGCCAAGACCACACAGCTGACATTCAAACCAGGCCTCATAGCATGTATTTTAAGGCACATTCACAACTACCACTTCATTTAAGGACTGTGCCAGGCTCAGGAAGCTCTCAGTACATACTTTCTGCCTGAATGGATAGATGTTGATCTCATACTCTTTCCATAAATTAGGCAAGAGGCAGTTGGAATAACGGAGACTATGAGAAGTTAGTGAGCTTGCTGGAGTTGCTCAGCTAGTAAGCTGTGGAACTAGGCTGAGAGCCCAAGTCTTTCCGCAGTGTCCTACTGGGGCAGGAATGCTGACCAGTCCCATGAGAGGCCAGCTGCCCACAAGAAAGGAATCTTCAGCAGACTGACTTTAAAACTGCAGCTCTTGTGCACTGAAATATTTAGTAGTGAAATTTTGTGATGTCCAAAAATTACTTTCCAAGAGTCCAGAAAGAGAGAGGGTGAGGAAATGTTAACAATTTTGTGAGCATGGGTGACAGTATATATGTGTTCATTGCACCATTCCTTCAACTTTATGTAGATCTGAAGTTTTCAAAATAACAAGTTGGAGGAGGAGCCGGGAGAGAGACAGAGAGGAGAGATGAAGGGAGGGAGGAGGAAAGGAAGGAAAAAAATAGGCAATTCTGGTGACGTACATTCACTTTCTGTGTCTCTGGTGCCCATGCGCTGACAACCATGGAGTCCATCTACTGTCTTTCAACTATGGAGTGACTCAGCCATTAAGATCTCCAAAATATGGTGTCCAGATAAATAAAACTCACTAAAAGGAACCAACGTACTGACACCTATGAATGTGTTTTTAAATTGAGAGATAATTCTCAGGTTTGGCAAAGTATTATCAACAGTTCAAAGAGTAATCATATTTTCTTTCTTTTCTTTTCTTTTCTTTTCTTTTTTCCAAAAAAGGTCTTGTTCTGTTATCCAGGGTGTAGGCAGTGGCAAGATCTCAGCTCATGCAGCCTCAGCATTGTGGGCTCAGCTGATGCTCCCAGCTCAGCCACCTGAGTAGCTGGGACTACGGGTGCCAAGCACCACATCTGGTTAATTGTTTGTATTTTTAGTAGAAATGAGGTTTTGCCATGTTGCCGTGGTCAAGACCAGTTCAAGGCTGGTCTTGAACTCCTGGGCTCAAGTGATCCTCTTGCCTTGGCCTCCCAAAGTGCTGGGATTACAGGCATGAGCCACCCTGTCCAGCCAAAGTAATCATATTTTCAATAAATCTTGCAAAGAAAATTTACCAGGCAGTTAAAATATGTAGAAACTGAAATTTCAGTATATAATTTAGCAAACATTCATTCACTTTGGATGAATTACAAGATTTAAATGCTCAATATTCTCAGTCGCTATCATAAAAATAATTGTGGTGGATTGCTAGCTGGTTGTTTCTTTTCCTCTCTAGTAGGTTTAAAGACCCAAACATTTAAATATAATACAATAGAACTGAAAATTTGTAGAATAAAAATGAAATACACAGTGAAATTTACTTGTAGTACATGCATTTTACTGCTGATTTGGGGGACTTATTTATATTTTTCATTTTTAAAAAGTAATATATAATTATTAAATTTTTTTAATACTGTAGGCTAGATTAAAGGAAAAAAGTTAGTCTTCTTACCTAGAAATAACAATTATTTAACTTTTGGTTGGATTTTTTTTTTTTTTTCTATTCACAGAATTTTGTTTTCTCCTACTTATATAATTGTATATTATGTACAATTTTTGTATCCTGCTAATAACAGTATCTCATAAGGATTTTCGATATTACTGCAGTTTTGGGGGAAACATTCTTTTAAGATAGGGAGAATAAAATAATAAAAAGAGATACTATGACAGGATATATAAGAAATTAGGTAACCTTACCTAGGCGAGGAGACTGGAGGGAACTGGGTGGATAGAAGACAAAGGCCGGAGGGAGACTTTCCAACTGAATAGCTTTATATATTTCTCCGTGTGTGTATACATGCACATATTTAGTTTTTGAGTTATATACATGTAATGCTTATTTAAAATAAATTTATTTATTCATTTATTTATTGAGACAGGGTCTCGATCTGTCACACAGACTGGAGTGCAGTGCTGCGATCTCAGCTCACTGCAACCTCTGCCTCCCAGGTTCAAGTGATTCTCGTGCCTCAGCCTCCTGAGTAGCTGGGGCTACAGGCATGTGCCACTATGCCTGGCCTTCTTATTTAAATTTTAAATAAAATAATTTGAGTCATTTAAAGTTTTACCATAACATTACGTTACGTGAATAGACCTTTATTTACATATATTTGCATAATCCCCCAATTAGGGAACTCTCAAGTTTTATTTTATTTTTTTCTTCATACATCAATCTGTGCTTTTAATAACTTTATGTAAGTGTGTGAATAATTGCCTAATTTGATTTGGGTATTAGTTGAAATAATCAGACTGTGTTACTGTCTGCAAGTCTGTTTTTATTTTTAGTATTTTGTTGTTGGTATTTTACAATGTTATTTAGAGACTAAAGCCTGAGTGATTTCCCTTTTTTCTTCCCATATAAGAACCACCTCTTTTTCTGTATCAGAAATCATATCAAATCTAGGTTTTGCACTGGTATGTTCTGTTCATCTGAGGAAGTGAGAACATGCCAGCCCAGACCATGATGTACTATTGCTGACATTGTACCCATATGACAAATACTCACTTCAGGTGGATCTTCATATAAACATCATTGTAAATGTTTATATATAGACAGAGTCCTTTGTCTCCAGAACTATGGTCAACTGGATGTGAGGCTGAAAATTATGGCCAACTTCAGCCTGGGTGTCTTAATGTGCTCTGGGTTCCAGTAATGCAATGTGTCTGTCTCCATGAGCTGACAGACTGGGCTGACTGGACTTCCCAACCTGGGCTGGTTTTCTGCAGGTGGCCACATTTACCCCCTCGTTCCCTCAGTGCTGGTGGCCTGACCTGGCCTCCCTCGTGCTGAGAAGAAACAGCAAAAGCCTTAACTTACCCCACAGCAGCCACAACACTGGCAGTCGCCACAGAGGGTCCCCAGGAGGCCATTGACCACCTGGATGGCGCAGAGAACCATCTGGATTCCTCCTACGACCAGCAGGATGGAGAAGAGGGTCAGATTCCAGGGAACCACCTTGAGAGGCTCTTGGCACTTACTCCACAAGGCTTCATCATTGAGATAATCCCTGTTGGTGATATGGGGGACAAAGGAAACATTTGTAAAAAGTGTGCAATTGCCTCAACTAGAAAGTTACCATAATGATGCTTCTTATGCGCTACTTCCCATCCAAAACTAGCTTCAGGAGAAAATACTCTGTACTAACAATTTAAATACCACAAAACTTACAGTTTTTATTGAGTACACCCTGTGTGTCAGATCCTGTTCTAATCACTTCACATATATTCACTCATTTATTCCCCATAGAAACCTCTGGTTCTCTTTTTTGGTTTCACAAATAAGGAAGCAGAGGCATAGAGAGGCTAAGTTACTTTCTCCCAGGTCACACAAGTGGCAGAACAATTTTCGTTAGCTGTCCAAAAAGACGGGCAAATTCACCATCTATGATGGGAACAGGAAAATGAAGACATTCCAGTGGTAGAATTTCACAAATGTTCACAGCTTTATCCTAGCTATCGTTGTTAGAGAGACCGTTTTGACTTTTGACAGATGACTTGTCAACTGTAGTGGCCATCTGAAGTCATGTAAAGTACAAATGTGTCATATAGCTAAAGGGAAGAGCCTGATTTCAAGTCCTAATTTTAACTAAATTGTGAATTTGACTCACTATATTTTTGTTAACATGTAGGAATCTCTCATACACAAAGATGTAATTAGTTTTCTTCAAAAGGAACAAATATCTGTTGCCTTAATACATATTTTACATAAAACGTGAATTAGGAGAAACTGTAATATACTTATATTTTATTATACAGAGAAAGAGTTTATTGTAATATAAAGGGCATTGTGGTCGGGTGCAGTGACTCACACCTGTAATCCCAGCACTTTGGGAGGCCAAGGTGGGCAGATCACCTGAAGTCAGGAGTTCGAGACCAGCCTGGCCAACATGGCAAAGCCCTGTCTCTACTAAAAATACAAAAAATAGCTGTGCGTTGTGGTGGGCACCTGTAATCCCAGCTACTTAGGAGACTGAGGCTGGAGAATTGTTTGAACCCGGGAGGTGGAGGTTGCAGTGAGCTGAGATCATGCCATTGCACTCCAGCCTGGGCAACAAGAACGAAACTCCATCTCAAAAAATAAAAGTAAAGGGCATTGTGCCTTGAAGGATAAATGTGAAGTATATTATTTTGAGGCAAAAATGAGTAAAGTGGGTAAAATGTTGTGGATTATTATGACTCTTCACATTCTTAGAGGTTCAAATTGGTCTCTTTGTTTCCTCCATCCTTTCAGAGCCTTAATGAAAAACTCTTTATCTATCTACTGAATTAATGTTGATGTTATTGTTTTTAGATCTTTTTAATATTCATGGAAAAGGAAGGAATGAACATTTTGCTCTTGATTTCAAAATAAAACATTGTTTATAGCATTGATTAATCTTTCCATAAGAGTACAGGTACTAGTAACTTGCTAGCTATGTGCCTTGTGTACTTACCTGTAAAATGGGAGTTACATTATAATATCATAGGGTTATTGTTAGGACGATGTGAGTTAGTATGAGTAAAGTGCTTGGATCAGTGCTTAGCATATAGTAAGTGCTCAGTAAATGCTAGTATTGTCATTATTTTACTTAATCTAAGAAGTCTAGTCTACTGGAAAGAGCTGGTATTTTGGATTCAGATGAACCGGGCATTCCCGTTAATAGCTAAGTATTCCTCATGCAAGTTACTCACCTCCTTTAGCATCAGTTTCTTTCTTTTTCTCTTAAAAAAAAAAAAATAGACACGGAGGTTTCACTGTACTGCCCAGGCTGGTCTCAAACTCCTGAGGTCAGTCCTCCCACCTTGGTCTCCCAGAGTGTGGTGATTATAGGTGTGAGTCACCATCCCAGCTAGTGTCAGTTTGTGTGTGTGTGTGTGTTTTTAAATCTATATAACGGACTAAGAACCACACCACAATTGTGAGAATTCACTGAGATGATACACCTTCTGCATAGTTGTGTGAGACTGTCCTTTTTGAGTGAGATTGCCACATTAATGACGGCAGCATCACCAGATTTCAAGAATTTAGGGCCTGCTTCTTACCAGAATGGTGATCAATCTTTTCCTTCAGCTCAGCAAACTTGGAAGCAATGTGACCTGTGTGACAAGCAGCAGAAGGGCGTAGCTAGCACTGATTTGGCCTGGGTGGTGCTTCATTTTAGCAGTGAAGCCAGCTGCTCCCATTGGTGGGTCATTTTTCTGTTACCAGCAATGTTGCCACTACAAAAATCTTTGACAGATGCGTTCTTAACACTGAAAACCCCATTTTCCCCAGGAAGAGCTTGCAACATGGTGCATTTTAACAGACCTTAGTTGTAACATTGACTGGAGCAAAGGTGACCACCATGCTGGGTTTGAGAACACCAGTTTCCACTTAGCACATAGGTACCAATATCACCAACTCTGTAGACATATGGAGGGGCAAGATGCAAGGGCTTGTCAGTTGGATGAGTTGGTGGTAGGACACAGTCCAGACCTCCAAGCAGCATGTTCCACTGGCATTGCCATCTTCATGGGTGACTTTACATCCCTTGAACCAAGGCATGTTACTACTTGGCTCTAGCATATTGTCACCATTCCAACTGGAAATTGATACAGATGCTGCTGTGCTGGGGTTGTAACCAATTTTCTTAATGAAAGGGCTAACTTTCTTAATGATTTTCTCGTGTCTCTTCTGACTGTAGAGTGGCTCGGTGGAATCCATTTTGTTAACATCAACAATTGGTTGTTTCATCTCCAGCGTGTAAGCAAGAAGGGCATGTTCATGGGTCTGCCCATAGAGATATCAGCTTCAGATTCACCAACACCAGCAGCAACAATCAGGATAGCACAGTCAGCCTGAGATGTGCCTGTAATCATGTTTCTGATAAAGTCTCTGTCCTGAGCATCAATGACTCATGCAGTATTTGCTGGTCTCAAACTTTCACAAGGTGATGTGTCACACTCACACTCATCTTACCATTTATTCAAGACCCAAGCATACCTGAAGGAGCTCTTTCCCTTCTTAGCATCAAATTCATCAATGGTTCTTTGGTAGATTATACCACATTTGTTGATCAGTTGGCAAGTAGCTTACCTGAATCTATGTGTCCAATAGCGACAATATTGATATAAGTCTTTTTCTTTCCCATTTTGGCTTTGATTTAGGGGTGGTTTTCATGACACCTGTGTTCTGGTGGCAAACCCATTGTGAAAATGCCTTTTTTTTCAACATGAAACACCCGTCTTTCTGTTCTGCATTTTTCCATTTAGTCCTTTCTATCTTTACAATTTTAAAACTTGGTAATTATAAAAGGTTATAAAGATACAATATTTTCCAGGCACACTTTATGAAGAAAAGATCCTGAGGTGAAAGAACTGGCAATCCTGAGTCCCGGGCCTCTTTGGAGAGCCTGTACAGCAGTGGGATGACAGCACCTCCTGGTGGTAGGATTTGTGAAACGTTTATGGGGGAAAGTAGAAGCAAGGATTGAATTTGGGTGGCTGGAGAAATCATGAGTCCCTCTCCTGCTGCAGCCTCACCCCTCACAAAACACCACATAGCTACACTCAGGCCCTTCTTCTCTCCCCTCAAACTCTCCAGTTCTGGAGGTCTTTGAGACTCTGGCAAAAAAGGCTGTGTTCACGTTCAGTTTGATCATTGTGTCCAACTCCCCAAACCCAGGGAGAGAGGGGTCCTGAGTTTTTCATGGACCTGGCAGTGAAGCAAGGAGAGCAGAAGCAGTTTAGATGCACTTAACTGATGTTTTAAAGCATCCAATTATTATGCAGGTGTTTCCACCGGAGCTATAGTAATACCATCAACATGGGAGCAGAAAGCCACAAATTTCACAGAACTCTCTTCTCAGCTGAGGACAGGAACCAGGGGGCCCGAATATGAATGCTTTGCTGGCCTGCTCTGTCTGATGAATTCAGATGCCACCGCTTCTGGAAGAAGCTCCACGATGCTTCTGCCCTCAGCCTGGGTTTGGTTTCCTTCTGTGCTCCCCAGCGCTCCGTGTTTCGTCCCTGTTGTACAGAGCCCCTGGACCCCGCGCTGCCACCAACTGTCCATTTGTTTGTCTTCTCTTCAGGACTATAAGCTCCCAAGGGCAAAGACCATGTGCCACTGTCTCTGTCCCCAGTTCCAGCACAGGGAGTGCTTCATAGATAGCAGCAGGTCTCATTTCCTAGGTCCTCTGTGCCAGGCTCTGGGCTAGCTGCTTTCCATCATCTTTCCTAATGCTCCAAGGAGATGCCACTTTACTTGAACAATACTTGGCATAGAGTAACCTTCAGTAAACAATCACTGAATGAATGAACGTATACCCATTTTACAGATTAAGAAGGTGAGGCTAATAAATGGAAGTGCCTGGGTTTGATCTTAGGTCTGTCTGACTCCAAAGCTATTGCTCTTGCCCATTACACAAATGCCCTTTGTTGGAGCAGTTATGTCCTTAGCATATTTGAAAAGATTTATTTATGACATTTGATTTATACATCTATAATAGTATGTGAATCAAGGGTTACTTATATCACAATAAAGAGTTTTTTTGAGCCTTATCTATGTCTGGTTGAAAGAATTGAAATTAAGTCAAATAATCATTATAAAAGCATAACAATTTTGAAGTTTTAATGCATGAAAATAAATTCCACTTACAATAATACTTTATATTCATAAAAATGAATAATAAGGCTGAATCAAGGAAGTATGTGGTAGGAACTGTGCTGAGTGCTTTATGTACCTCGTGTTATTTACTCTCATCTGAACCTGTGAAGTGCACGTTGCTGTTACTCACATTCATTTCACAGATGAAGCCTGAGAGATAAATGGTATACGGCAGAGGTGTGGCTAGACCCTCAGTCAGCCAAGGACAAAACTGGCTCCTAACATTTGTGAACTGTTTCTGGTTCATGAAAGCTAAGATTACATGGTGCAAATCCAATATCATCCTATTAAGGTGGCTTTCAGCTCTTGGGAATATGTTCAAAAGCAGCTTGTGATATTCCTTGCTAATAAGTAATTTCTGAAGTGCAAATGCAGATGGTCTTAGCTGAATGTCAAGGCAGAACATTTAACTGTGTTCAGTTCAGTGTCTTGGTGTCTGAACCACAGATGTGAGGGTGCTCTCCTTGCCCTTGACTCTTTCTAAGGAGGTGGAGAGTTGCAGCCTGGCCCAGTAGTGCCATGCGTGGACCCATCCCTCCCTGACTACTGACCACTCCTGGCTCTTCCTCTATTTCCCCTCCTATGGCTGTCCCCACACCCTGTGCAGGCTGCTTTCATTTCAGCAGCTCAGGGTCAAGGGAGGGATGGCCAATTGTCTCAGGGAGGAAGACCTTGGATGGGAGGAGGTTCTACCTCAAAGGAAGCCAAGAAGGTGTATTTCAAAATGCCCAGGTTTCTTTTTCCTTCTAGGGTGTTTCTTTAATATGCTTCTCAGGACAGAACAAGTTAACTACCTTTGCTCCCTCCCTTAATATTATAATCAACAAACATTTCTGAGGAAAACAGTGCTAAATGCTACGACACTGCAGAGCCCTGGATTTTGTGCACTAAATTTGAAATCTCAGAGTCCACCTTGATTAGCTTCCCCTTTTCTCCTCACACCTAAACCTGATGACTCCATTTCAAACACTCTCTGAAATTTGTCTTTTTTAAGCCCCAATTCTGCTGCCTGGGTGATGTCCACCATCTTATCTGGATTATGATGCCAGCTTTTATCTCTCTTTAGTTCCTGAACCCTCCTATTTACTTTCCACATCACTAGCACCATCATGCCTCTAAAAGTCCAAAGTAGCCATGCCATGTCTTGCTTGAAGTCCTCTGCTGTGCCCTGATGTCCTGAAGGTCTGGCTGCCTCTCAGTCTCACCACATTGTGTGGTGGTCCCTTCTGCAAATCTCTCCTCATTCACACTGAGCTTCTGCCACGCAGTGCTCTGATGTTCCCTAAGCATGTCAGCCTTTTCATGCCTGAAATGGGTTTCTTCTCCCTCACTGGAAGGCAAACTTCTGCTCATCCTCCAAAATCAGCCCACGTCACCTTCTCGAAGAAGGTTCCCCCACACTCCTTCTCCATCTCACACTTTCTGCATTGTGAGGATCTGTTCCATGTGTTCACCCTAACCCACATGCTGAGAGGGCAGGAACCATGTCTATTCATTTTTTGTTCCATGTTTGGGATAGGCTTCAGCACAAAATAAGATACTTACTACACACACACACACACACACACACACACACAGGTGTATATATACACCTATATATAAAAGTAGATATGTGTATATGTAGATATATAAATAGTGTGTGTGTGTGTGTGTGTGTGTGTGTATATATATATATATATATATTTTTTTTTTTTTTTTTTTGAGACAGGGTCTGGCTCTGTTGCCCAGGCTAGAATGCAGAGGCATGATTATGTCTCACTGCAGCCTCAACCTCCTGGGCTCAAAAGATCCTCCCACATCAGGCACCTGGAGTAGCTAGGACTACAGGCATGCACAACCATGCCGAGCTAATTTTTTAATTTAAAAAAAAAATTTTTTTCTTTTTTTGTAGAGGGGCGGTGGGGTGGGGAGTTCTCCCTATGTTGCCCAAGCTGGTCTTGAACTCCTGGGCTCAAGCAATCCTTCCACCTCAGCATCCCAAAGTGCTGAGATTACAGGCATGAGCCACCACTCTCAGCCAATTAAAAAAAGAATCCTGCTACTAATTACTAGCTATGGAGCCCTGGGAAAGTTAACCTTTTTCAGCTTCATTTTTCTCTTTCAGGGATAAAAATTCTTCTCAGATTTATGAGGAAGATAGGTGAGATAATGCACATAAAAACACTTAGCACTTAATCATTGGGAAGAAAAAGAAGAAGGAAAAGGAAGAAGAGAAGAGAAAGAAAAAAGAGAAGGAAAAGAAGAAAAGGAAGGGAGGGAAGAGGAAGAAGAAGAAGAAGAAGAAGAAGCAGTTGCCACCACGGCTGCCCTTTGGTAATAAGGAACAAATGACAACTGTCTCGAGTTTTCTTGTTTTGGCTCATACAAGTGACTGATCCTTTCTAGTCTCTGAGCAGCTGTGTATGAGTGTTAGGTTTCCAGCTATAACAACAGTCACTATATGCTGATTGGATAAGAAGATTCCACAGACCCTTTTAAACTATCAGATACCAGTATAGTACAGTATAGTAAAAGGAGTAGGAGGTAGAATCCCATGAGTTTTGCCAACAGGGAATCTAGGCAAAAAGCAGACAGTATGAGTCAATATAAATTGTGTTCTAGAAAAAACACTGTGTGGCCGGGCGCGGTGGCTCAAGCCTGTAATCCCAGCACTTTGGGAGGCCGAGACGGGCGGATCACAAGGTCAGGAGATCGAGACCATCCTGGCTAACATGGTGAAACCCCGTCTCTACTAAAAATACAAAAAACTAGCCGGGCGAGGTGGCGGGCGCCTGTAGTCCCAGCTACTCGGGAGGCTGAGGCAGGAGAATGGCGTAAACCCAGGAGGCGGAGCTTGCAGTGAGCTGAGATCCGGCCACTGCACTCCAGCCTGGGCGACAGAGCGAGACTCCGTCTCACAAAAAAAAAAAAAAAAAAAAAAAAAAAAAAAGAAAAAACACTGTGACTTCGAGTGAGAAAACTTGGATTTGAGCTTCTGCCATTAAGAAACTGTATTCCTCTTGTGAAGTCACTTGTCCTCTCGGAGCCTCGACTATCCTGCCTCTGAAGGAGAGTTACATAATCTCATGAACTTTTTGTGAGGATCAAATGAAACAATGTAGGTAACAGCACTTTGTTAACTGAAAACACCAAGCAATAGAAAGTTCAATTACTGCAGTAAGAAATTCAAGGTGAACTTCTGCGGTCAGAGGGAAGATTTGGAGCTGACAGTGGTAGATAATATCAAAAAGGAATGTGAGTTCTTGTCTCAGAAGGGAGGAAACAGGATTTGAGGAGACAACAGAATGCTGCTGAAGGTTTGCCAGATGGCAAAGAGGGTACAGTGAGACCTGGGCCCATCCCCTGAATGCCCTTCCTGTAGCCATCATGGCATATTTTATACCTTGCACAAAGAGCAGCCTTACATCTTACATGGGACTAAATTAAAACATAAGTAGTCAAAATCATTCTTAAATAGCCCATAAATCATCTGGAAACTGTGATATATACGGTTTTGTAATACATCCCTGTACAGTAATTTTTGATCACATTATAGTTTGAAGCAGCTGTACAGATGTCTTGGTGTTCAAATCATTCTCCCTTCAGGTAATTATCAAAGCTGTACAGTGAACAGAAGATAAATAGAGAATTCTGAAATGTTCCCGCTTGCCTGCAAGGTTTACCCTATTCTGTTTTTATTATTAAATATTTATAATCTGGTACCTGTTCTTGATACTAGTTAGTTGCTTTTGTGAGGGGTAGATAAAATAACATAGTTGAAAGTATCTATTACAGAGCAATGCACAATAAATGGCTGCAATGAGAATGAAAACTTGCTTCCCCAGAAGTACTAATATGGGGAACTTCAAAAAGTGATTTCCTGTCCTTCCCTCAGTTTGGCATTTCGTGGGGTGGCGCACAGGCCAGCTGTCACTCCTGACCTTGGGCATTGATCCCATCCCATCCCAAGCAGGGTGTGCGTGTGTGAGGGGAGGGTGTTAAGTTCTGCAGTCAGAACATGTGAGGCCATTGTATGGCTTTGGAGTGTTGTTTGGCATCTGTTGTGTTTTCTTTCTCCCTCCTCTGTTTTGGACATAGATTTATTTCAACTGACTTTGACTTTCTAGGGTAGTATTATTCACATAACAGAAAAAATAGAAAAATATGTTTACTGCAGCATTGATGTTGTTGCTGGAATTAATAGAGGGCTCCTTGAAGCAAGACATTATCTGTAGCTTCACACACACACCCCTAGGTGGCGAGAGTGAGCTGTCAGGGGAAGAGCCTCAATGGGGGCGGGTTGAGGGGCTCAGCCTGCTGGGATCTGAGTTCGATGCTCAAGCAAGCCAACCCCATGGTAGCGTAGCCCCAGCAGTCCTCTCTGCATGATAAGAGGGCTTTTCACACAGTAGACTAAATGTATTTGGAAACTGCTGCACAAGATATGAGGATGTTAGAGACCTTGTATTGCTTAACTATGAGAAAGGTGAGGATGTTTCATATGGGACATCTGTGAACAAACCAAGACTGTGTATCACAGAGAACTAGGCCCCTTCACTTCCCCAACCTGAAGCCATTCTTAAGGTTCTTTAGACTCTCACAGTAAATGAATACGTAGAGGTTTGAGTTAATATATTGGTGTTCTACAGATTATTTTTAGACATGAATCCATTCTTCATGTGCAGGAAGACCTGATAATTATATTTCCTGACTCTGTGGGATGTGCCAGTCCCTGTCAGACAGAGGGGCTGAGATGGTGAATGAACCAAAAATGCTCCAAGCCCCCTTGGAGGTTAAAGTCTAGTGCAGCTTGGCCTGACAGATCCATTTACCATGATGGAAATGTTCTAGATCTGTGCTATTCAATACAGTAGCTACAAGCCCTATATGGCTGCTGGGTACTTGAAATATCGCTAGTGTGATTAAGGAACTGTATTTTTAACTTTATTTCATTTAAATTAAATTGAATTTAAGTAGTTCCACATGGCTGCTGGCTGCTGGACTGAACAGTGCTGTCCTGGTCAGTGCAGGACAGAAAGATGTGTACTATGAAAGGCTAAGACTTGAAGTTAGAAGTCCTGAGTTTGAGTCTGGCACTGTCCTCGACTAACAATGTGACTTTGAAGCTCGTTGAACTTATTAAACCTGCCTTGGCACAGAGTAATTACCTCTTGAGGTTACTATGAAGATTAAATTAAATTATAAATTTGTGGGATAAAGGTCTTTACAGCCTACAAAGTACCATGAAAATATGAAATGTTATTTTAATGAGGCTATTACCATTAACATGAGAAACCTACAATGATTTCAATGTCATTTTCTGTACATTTGCACTTAAATGATTGTTTAATTATAGGCAATTTGGGGTATTAGTGAAAGCCCTTGGGCCCAGTTAGTGGATAATTATTCTTGTTTTCTATTATAAGATTTGCAAAGAAAACTATTACTCTGTTTATTAATACTATTAGTTGCCTTGTGTTGCTGCTAATAAATATTTAGGTGCAAGTGATGACACAACAAATCTCTTCCTTCCCTCAGGCTAAAGGAGGCATCCATCCTCTTTTAGTTATTTCTCCTGGGATCTGTCAAAGGAGCAATTCGAAGTGAGATTCTATGCAACTTTGCTGTACTCCACAACTCCAGCTCTGCCGCAAAGGAGCACCAAGCCTGAGACTTGCATAAGGATGAAGACATGACATTGTGTGTGGTCTGCCCTTGGGCAATTTATCTGCCCATGCCCCTTGTGGTGACAGGTGGGCATTGCAGGGTGTGGTCTTACCCGTCGTGGAAGGGGTAGCCCCATGTATTATTGGCCATGAGGCATTTCGGACCCTTGTTGATTGAAATGGCTGAGACAATAAACGAGTATCCAGCTCCCAAGAATCCAACCACAGCAAATATCGTGGAGGTGAACATCTGAAAGAGAGGAAGAGAGACAGTCAAATTCTCCAGGTGGTCCAGAAGATACACTCAGCAAACCTAATCCACCTGCTGTTGAACATGGTGACTAGAAGAAGTTATGGGGTAGGAGCTAGTCTTTACAGTAGATGGGGCCTGTGGAGTCTTCTAGAATGAATTTTGGTATCTTCTTTTCCCTTCTTCATTCCCATTTCCATTTCTTTTTCACGTTTTCATTGATGATGGAGGTGTTGATTCTGTTACCTTTGAGCCACGGGCTTTTAATCTTGTTAAACTCTCTTCCCCAGGGCTGATATAGAAAGCCAATCTATGATAGAATCAAAGAACCTTAGGATTGGCAGTAATCTTTTTTTTTTTTTTTTTTTTTTTTTGAGATGGAATTTCGCCCTTGTTGCCTAGTCTGGAGTGCAATGGCATGATCTCAGCTCACTGCAACCTCCACCTCCCAGGTTCAGACGATTCTCCTGCCTCAGCCTCCTGAGTAGCTGGGATTACAGGCATGCGCCACCACGCCTGGCTATTTTTTGTATTTTTAGTAGAGACAGGGTTTCACCATGTTGGCTAGGCTGGTCTTGAACTCTTGACCTCTGTTGATTCGCCTGCCTTGGCCTCCCAAAGTGCGGGGATTACAGACATGAGCCTCCGCACCTGGCCCGGCAGTAATCTTAAAAGTTTTCTGGTCAAATTATCCTGCTAAGGCCAGTCACTATGGTGCCTCAAGTGACAGGCAGGTTCTACTTACGAAAAAGAGTAAAAGTTTAGAGCCCCTCCTCACAGGCCCTCATTACTTTCCTTGAGGCCAAAAAGATCAAGTCTAACCGGTCTTCCATTTAGCATCAGTCTTTAAAATATCTGAAGATTGCCTTGACATCTTTCACCCCTTCCACCCTTGGAACGTTTTCTCTTCTTTAGGTTAAACAATCCAAAAAATTCCATTCTTTTAAATATTTTTCTATGATGGAGATTAATTAATGAAAAACAGATTAGACTACCTTTTTTTTTTTTTTGGTTTTTAAAATCAAAATAGAATTACTGACTGCAAAAGGCAGAAGCAATCCTGGAGTCCAACTAGGTTAACTCCCTCTTACGGATGAAAAAACGTAGGCCCAGGGATGTTAAGAACTTTTGCAATATCCATTCTAGACAGTAACTAGAAAGTAGCATGAAAACATTTAAAATTTTGGAGAAACAGGTAGAAAACGATTACCTTTATTGCTTTGATGACAAAGCACAGGGTTTAAAGTCAGCAGACCCAGACCCAGGCTCATATCTCAGCTTTGCTAGTCTTCTCTGATGTAATGACTTTGCATAATGAATGTGTCCTCAGAGCTTTAGTTTTATCATCTTAAAATGGGAGTGATAGAGCCCACCTAAAATGTCTATTGTGAGCATTAGACATGGCAACCTAAGTTAAACGTCAGCTATTTTCCCTTTCCCCTTTCACGTTATTAACAATATTATCATAGTACATATCTGGGATGGGGTGGGGTTTGAAGGTGAAGAGGACCTGATTGTGCCTGGGTGATTGGAATCTATGCAATAATGGAGTTCTACTTTAGCTGGTATCCATTTTCATATCATAAATCAATGTATTTTGGATGCGACTTTTTAAAAAATTCTTTTTAATAGAAAATTTAACTCTTTTGCCAACTCATCTGATTGATGCAACATTTTAATACCGAGCTCTAACTTCATGTGCTTTGTCTGACTCTCCTTGTAGAACGGACCTTTCATTCTTCATCTCTTCCAACCCCTGTGCTCTAGATTGCACAGACTTCTATCACAGCACAATGCCTCTAATACAATAATGCATAGGGTTTTGTTGTTGTTGTTGTTTAGACAGGGTCTTGCCCTGTCACCAGGCTGAGTGCAGTGGTGCAATCACGGTTCACTGCAGCCTCAACTTCCTAGGCTCAAGTGATCCTCCCACCTCAGCCTCCTAAGGAGCTAGGACTACAGGCATCCACCACCATGCCCAGCTAATGCATAGCTTTTTATGGCTGTCTTCTCCAAATAGAGCATAAGTTCCTTGAAGTCACGAACAATAAGTTATTTGAAGATAGGGCATTGTTCCAAACTTAGCATAGTCTTACAGTTTTTCTTCTTCCTAGCTTATCAAAGTCACTGGATAACGACTTGTTGCATGTTTTCAATGGCTAAGGTTTCATATTACTAACTGTTTAGATTTTTTCCCTTATCGTTTATGCTTAGGGTATCTAAATCCACTCTCAGCAGCAAGAACATTCATGACTTTAACCTAGGTCAGAAGTAAGTGAACATTTTGGCCAATTTCTCATATTAGAACAGGCAATCTCTTTTCCAAAGGATGTATGATTGAATAAGTTTGAGAATTGCTGGATTACATAAATAAGTTTCATTCCTGCTGCACTTCTAAAAATATAGTACTTATGAGACATGAATTTGTGTTACCTTCTGAGAAGGAAATCTACTATGTATGCTGGAATATAAGGAAAATCATTCACTCTCATATATTCCTCAGAAATGAGGGAATTACCTTAGAGTTGAGTCCTTATTTCATCTATCAGGCAATAAGGTATTTCCTCAAACACTTTATTTTGAACAACCAAGTACTGCGCAGAGAAGACATCAATCAGAAACAACTCAATCATTGTTAGATGACAGAATTGTGTTAAAAACTTTTTCTTAACACATATTTATTAATTATTATAAAAAAGTTGACCCCATAGTTCCTAGTTCTGATATTATAGTTAACAAACCTTTTAAAGGGCATTCTAGGCCTGGCGCAGTGGTTCACAACTGTAATCCCAGCACTTTGGGGGGCCAAGGCGGGCAGATCACGAGGTCAGGCGCTCAAGACCAGCCTGGCCAATATGGTGAAACCCCACCTCTACTAAAAATATAAAAAAAATTAGCTGGGCACGGTGGTGCGCGCCTGTTGTCCCAATTACTCAGGAGGCTGAGGCAGAAGAATTGCTTGAACCTGGGAGGCGAAGGTGGCAGTGAGCTGAGATCATACTACTGCACTCCAGTGTGGGCAACAGAGCGAGACTCCATCTCAAAAAAAAAAAAAAAAAAAAAAAAAAAAAATAGCAGGATGAGGTGGCCTGTGCCTATAATCTCAGTTACTCAGAAGGCTGAGGCAGGAGAATTGCTTGAGCCCGAGAGGCAGATCTTGCAGTGAGCCGAGATTGCGCCACTGCACTCCAACCTAGGTGACAGAGCAAGACTCCATCTCAAAAAAATAAAATAAATAAATAAATGGCATTCTAAAATAAGCACACTTCGTGTTGATAATTGTGGAGATCATTACTATATACCTGTAGGAGGAATGCTTGAACATTGTCTTTGCCTTTTGAGAGTTGATATTTGTGACTAACGGTGAAATTTTCCCTGACAACATCATGCATAGACATATAAATGTTGTATTCAAACTTAAATGGAAAAGAAGATGTGCTGTGGGAGCCTTTTGATGGCTCAAAGTGTGTCTTTAGTAGTAGCAAAGACATTGATGAAAAGAAACATGAATATTTATTTATTTTAAAATAAATGGGCGGGGCACAGTGGCTCAAGCCTGTAATCCCAGCACTGTGGGAGGCTGAGGTGGGCAGATCACTTGCTCCCAGGAGTTCAAGCCCAGCCTGGGCAACAAGGTGAAACCTCATCTCTAGAAAAGCTACAAAAATTAGCTAGCCATGGTAGTGCACGCCTGTAGTCCCAGCTACTCAGGAGGCTGAGAATTGCTTCAGCACGGGACACGGAGGTTGCAGTGAGCCGAGATCACACCACTGCACTCCAGTATGGGCGACAGAGTGAGACTCTGTCTCAAAAAATAAATAAATAAATAGGAGAAATGTCAGTTCACAATCAATATATTAAAATTATTTCATATTTTATATAATATGATTTAAAATATGTTTATGTCACTGCAAGTTTATATATTATTAACTTCAAAAAAAGAGCTTTTTTGAAGTTTCTTCATGGGAAAATAAGACATGGTTTTATGTTCAGATTTGCCTTATATCTGCAGTTGAGTATCCATGTTACTTGCAGTTTTCCATTCTTATTGGATCCCATAAGTTTTTTTTTTTTTTTTTTTTTTTTTTTTTCCCGTGAGTGCTTATAAGAAAACACTTTGGAAAATGCTGCTACAATTTTTTTTTTTTTTTAGTTTAGTTTAAATAGAGATGGGTCTCACTGTGTTGCCCAGGCTGTTCTCGAACTCCTGGTCTCAAGCCATCCTCCTTCCTTGGCCTCCCAAAGTACTGGGATTATAGTACTGGGATTACTGAGCCAACATACCTGGCCTACAATTCTTACTGAGAGCTTATATGGCTGGTTTCCTGTTTCTTAGCTACCTCCATGCTCCAACTAAATTTCTGTTCCGTTAGATACAGCTAGTATAACTCTAGGACTAGAGCAAGTGAAATCTTACACTTAGGGCAGTTTCTTCTAATGCTTACCTACTGCCCTTTCAGAAATAGGTTCTGAGTGGTCTGGAAACATTTGTTGACATATGGCAGATTGAGCTGTCCTTGTGAAAGACTAGGTGGTCACAGAGAAAAACAGATTCTATGAAGGAGGGGGGTCTTGGCACATTTTATGGATAAATCACAGGAAGCAAGATACATGCTGAGTCATGTTGCTTTAAGTTATTTCACATTGGGAAGTCTTAAAAGTGACAAATTCTCTAGAATCAATTCTTAGAGATATGGTCAGTCGAAAAGCCAGCATAGAATAACTTCAATTTATCATGGGTTTCATGACACAAAATGTTAAAAGAAAGAAAGGCCAGGCTTGGCGGCTCACGCCTGTAATCCCAGCACTTTGGGAGGCCAAAGCTGGCAGATCGCTTGAGCCCAGGAATTTGAGACCAGTCTGGCCAACATGGTGAAATTCCATCTCTACAAGAAATAAAAAGATTAATGAGGGGTGGTGGTGTGTGCTTGTAGTCCTAGCTATTCGGGAGGCTGAGGTGGGAGGATCTCTTGAGCCCAGGAGGCAGAGGTTGCAGTGAGCTGAGATTGCACCATTGCACTTCCGCCGGGGCAACAGAGCCAGACCCTGTCTAGAAAAAAAGAAAAGAAAGGTTCTTGAGATCAAGTTGACTACATTAGAGAGTAGACACTTCAAAATTGGTATTATTTATAGTAAATAGGTAAAAGTCCTGGGATATCTCTGGAAGGAGACAGTAATTGAGAACAGTGGGGACCTCTGAGAAGGGAAGTTGGCAGACTTTGGAATCAGATAAGGGAGTCTTCCTTTGTGATTTTTGTGCCATGGGCATGCTGTACCTGGTCTAAGTGTATAAATGGTGAAGAACGACACCACTGTGTTGTGGCCAAAGGTATGGATTACAGGCAGATGGATCTGGATCTGAGTTCTGGTTCCTCCCTCACAATCTTGGGAAGTAATCTTTTTTATTCCAGTTCTTCTTCTGTAAAATAAGGCTCATTAATAAGTACTTGCCTTACCGATAATATGTAAGATAGCCTAACCAGTAAAGGTACACACCTCTTGAAGATCAGATCATCCCCAGGTGGGATAGGCTACTAGCAATCCCCAGTGCCTCACTGATAGGACACCTAGAATTATTTTTCCTGTTCCCAAGGTTTGGGTAATTTCCCAGGACATTAGCAAGCACTTGATCAATGTCATTATTATATTATAGTATTTTTGTTATCATATCCTCACATGCACTTACTTGCCACAAATACAGAGAGCATAACTCTGGAGAGAAAAAATTCAACTGGCTAATTCCCTCATAGCTGCTCAGCGCACATATTCTGCTCACATTGTTAATGTGTATAGCACACACTGCAAATGTTTCCCTTGAAAGAAGACCTGCAATCATATGTCCCCTAATTCACCAATTGCCAGCTTGAAGACCTCCCTTTCTGTTGGGCTCTGGAGACAGACAGGTACCATCAGATCCCAGCTCTGTCTCCACATATGGTGTGTCCTGGGGTCATGTAGGTGCTTATGTTGGCCAAAGCACATCCTGAGGGCATGGACATTCCTCCTTAGTAAGGAGGAATAGAGATTGCCTGAAGTCTTTTTTCTTCTTAAAAATTAATATCCTCTATTTTTTGCCTGGGCTAGGCTTGGGAAGGGAGTGGGGGAAGTGGCAGTCAGAAACTTAACTTGCAGGAGCCCCAGTTTCCTCATTTATAAAATGAGGAGTTTAATGCCGAACTCAGAGGGTTGTTGTGAGAACTGAGTGTGATAAATATGGAAAGCCCATTTTCTCTCCTAGGTGTTCACTTACTTCATTTATCCAACAAGTATTTATTGAGGATCTATGTGTCCTCCATACCCTAGGCACTTAGTTGGTAGTTCCCTCCTCTTCCCTCACACGAATGCTTGCAAAATCTTCCCCTAGAACTTACAATATCCTTATGAGAGATAGTAACTGCCATGATCCGTTTTATAGCAGAGGATTTTGAAGCATAGAAAATCTTTACTGAAGATGTCGGTGTGGTGGCTCACGACTGTAATCCCAGCACTTTGGGAGGTCAAGGCAGGCAGATCAAGAGGTCGGGAGTTTGAGACCAGCCTGGTCAACATAGTGAAACCCCGTCTCTACTAAAAATAAAAAAAATTAGTTGGGCGTGGTGGCTGGCGCCTGCAATCCCAGCTACTCGGGAGGCTGAGACAGGAGAATCACGTGAATCCAGGACTCGGAGGTTGCAGCGAGCCGAGATCGCGCCACTCACACCAGCCTGGGTGACAGTGCAAGATTCTGTCTCAAAATATAAATAAATAAAAATAAAATATGTAGAAGTAGAATAAAAATAGGAGCTTAAGGAGAAAGCATCTGGAAAAAAAGAAATAAAATTCCATACTTTATTTTTTTTCTTTCAATATATTCCATTTTTCTAAAGGAATGGTCTTTCTTAAATCTTCCTCAAGCTGGCCGTATTTCCAAGGAATGAGGAGGTAGATTAAGGATGCTTTTGGCCTGCAGGACCTCTGCAAGAGGGAGTCCTCAGAAATGCTCACTCAGGAGGCACCTCTAGGGGGCACTGATGAGCCAGGCACGGGAAGAAGTGCTGACCACAGCACACAGACTACATTAGGACATGACCAAGACCTTTCTTCAAAACACCGAGGTTGATCATCTGACCCTGCCTATGGGTGGGGTGGGCCTTGATCTATCTAATATGCTTTAAGGATAGTGAAATGCTTGCCTACCCAACACACGTCCTCATCAATCTACCTTTGGTCTCATTATTAAAGACACTCCTTTGAGTCAAATCCAAGATTTACAAAAGGCTCTTAATAAAACACATACTTAACATAAACGAGTTGACAAAATTAATTTGCTGCCCCACTGGGCCCTGAGAGATCCATTTTTTAGAAGGATTAGAGGGGAGGAGATGTTGACCAGCCACTGATATGCTGCCAAGAAGCCACTGGGAATCTGAGGTTTAGGAGGATGAAGCTGTGACCTGAAAACAAACCCAGGCCAGGGTTCTCACTATTTTTGCTCCAGGGCTCACTTTTTCCGGCTCTCCTTTAGCCTAATTTATTTCAAAGAGCGCAGGTCTTTGGAGCTGAACTTCAGTCTCGCTCTGCCTCAGAGGAGAGCCATTTTCTCGGCTTTACCAAGAAACTATGAATCAGGTGATCCAAGATTCTTTCCAGCTTATTGTCTTGCTTTATCTCTGCAGCCACCACATCCTGCTTCTCCTATCTCCTACTTGGTTTTGCTACCCAAGGAAAGGGAAGAAAATGGTGCAGTGGGCCTCTGGGGAATGTTCCAGAAAGATATAATAAAGATGAGAGGAGAGAGAGAGGAGCCAGGAAAATAAATGACAGCGAGCAGACTGTAGAGAGGACAGAGGATTCAGCCTAGCAGCTGGTGGCCCAGTCTGTGTCTGCCTCACAGGCCTTTCCACCTGCAGGGCTTCCTGTGCACTGCTCCCTGTGCAATGCTCCACAGAAGCCCCATGTCCCTGAAGGAGCTGGAGCCTGGAGGGGAATGCGTGAGCCTTCGGAAAATAATTCAGAACTTCAGCAGTGTAGTTCTCTCCAAACTAGTCTGTAGTTTTTGCTTCTTGTCTGACAAAATGCAAATACCTCATTTTGGAAAAATGATTAGCCAGGTGAGGTGGTGAGCACTTGTAGCACCAGCTACTCAGGAGGCTGAGTGGGGAGGATCTCTTGAGTTCAGGAGTTCCAGAAGTTTGGGACCAACCTGGGCAACATAGTGAGATCCCCAACCACCTCAAAAAAAAAAAGAAGAAAGAAAGAAAGAAAGAAAGAAAGAAAGAAAGAAAGAAAGAAAGAAAGAAAGAAAGAAAGAAAGGAAAGAAAGAAAGAAAGAAAGAAAGAAAGAAAGAAAGAAAGAAAGAAAGAAAGAAAGAAAGAAAGAAAGAAAGAAAGAAAGAAATGATTATTGCTTGATGCTCCAAAGCCTCAGAACATAACATTAAACAAACAAGAGTCTGAAGCAGGGGACATGAGCTCAATGGCCTTGGTGGCAGGAAAGGGACCCTAACTAAGTAGAGCAGCCAGGGTGGGCCCTATGGAGCTCAGGCAGGCCCAGTGAAGGCTGCTGTTGTGCCAAAATGCAGGCTAGGGGTGCCAGATTAATTTTTTATTTCTTGGGAAAAAAAGTCAGGTATCTAGATACTTTACATTCTATCTCTGAATTTTTAAAAATTGGCAGCTGATTAAAAAACAAAACAATCGGCTGGGCGCGGTGGCTAACGCCTATAATCCCAACACTTTGGGAGGCTGAGGCAGGTGAATCACCTGAGGTCAGGAGTTCGAGAGCAGCCTGACCAACATGGTGAAACCCTGTCTCTACTAAAAATAAAAAAAAAAATAGCCGAGCATGGTGGCAAGCACCTGTAATCCCAGTTACTCAGGAAGCTAAGGCAGGAGAATTGCTTGTACCCAGGAGGTGGAGGTTGCAGTGAGCTGAGATTGCATCATCACACTCCAGCCTGGGGGAAAAGAGTGAGACCTGATCTCAACAAAACGAAACAAAATAAAACAAAAAATCAAAGACAAGAAATCCTTCTGCTGGCTACTCAGCATGTGGTCGACCCTGACCCAGGGCAGCCGTGCTAGGTGCCTTAGTTTACAGTCTGGCACAGCTGGTCCTTTGATGGACACTGCCTCGTCATTTGGATAGTCAGTTGGTTATGTGGAGGAGTTACCCTCAACTCATGCCAACAGCAGCTTCCACATAGAGGCTTAGACAGCCCCCACAGACAACTTGTACTGGGAAGACCAAATATTTCAGATCCTATTGACTCAAAACTTTCTTTTATGAAATGTACTTATAAAAACATTTTTTTCCGGCAGTGGCTCATGCCTGTAATCCCAGCACTTTGGAAGGCCGAGGCGGGCAGATCACCTCAGGTTGGGAGTTCGAGACCAGTCTGGCCAACATGGAGAAACCACATCTCTACTAAAAATACAAAATTAGCCGGGCATGGTGGCACATGGCTGTAATCCCAGCTCCTTGGGAGGCTGAGGCAGGAGAATCACTTGAACCCGGGAGGCAGAGGTTGCAGGGAGCCGAAATCGCACCATTGCACTCCAGCCTGGGCAACAAGAGTGAAACTCCATCTCAAACAAACAACAACAAAACAAACTTTTTTGCCTTCATCTTGGATTTCATTTACATCTAATTTTAAAAACCAAGTTTTGTTTAATACTTAGAATGCTATTTCACTTCTTACTGTGGTTATATGTAAACCTAAAAACAAAAATCAAGCAAACAAAAGATCCTGTATTTTATATTTGCCAGTCGTTAGCCTTTTACTCAACATCAGGCATGAAATGTTAGATTTCTAAAAGAAATGCCTCTTCTTTCTTTTCATCCCTATTTTCTTAATTGCTAGTTTAAAAAAAATCCTCATCTCCAACTTCTATCCCCCAAAAGTTCACAACGTATAATGGGAAAACAAGTTATAAATATCTTCTTTTCATTTATAATTACATAAAATATCATTTGTTATATAAAACATATATTACATTATTATATTAAATTGTGGGTTTTAAAAAATCTCTTTGTAAATGATGATTTTAAATGTTAACATAACAATTATCAATACTTATTTGGGACTCATGATGTTATATTTTCTTTGACCTTTGAATTCACATGGAAACTGTAATGTACGCACATCGGACCAACCTCAGCCTTTCACATATGCTCAATATTTTTTGATTGAATAAATGAACAAATAATGCTAAGAAAGAAATGTTAAAAGGATCCTGCTTCAGAATGGATTGATGCACCTTTCCCTTTAGGAAGTTAAAGTAAATGTGGTTAATTCATTATTGTGGTTCATGAATCTTTTAGGTGGACATGTGAACCATGGGAGATTACAGGAGAAACTGGACTTCCTCATTTTTCAGACCAGTAATTCTAGTTCTACTATGCTTCATTTCTGCCTCATCAATATATCTAACTCTTAATATTTTTTGTCAACTCTCATTTTATTCATTTATATCACTACATGAATGAAAAATTAGAATCACTGGCAGATAGAAACACAATATAATTGCATTTTAGTTAAATAATGTTGCATTCATTTCTGGAGGCTAAGACTTGTCCTCTCTTTGTTATAAAGGGAGATTATGAAGGGTAAAAAATAGTAAAGACGACTGGGCACGGTACCTCACACCTATAATCCCAGCACTTTGGGAGGCTCAGGTGGGTGGATTGCTTGAGTCCAGGAGTTTGAGACCAGCCTAGGAAATATGCCAAAACTCTGTCTCTACTAAAAATACAAAAAATCAGCTGGGTGGGGTGGCGCACTTGTACTCCTAGCTACTTGGAAGGCTGAGGTGGGAGAATCACTTGAGCCCAGAAGGTCAAGAGGTCAAGGCTGCTGTGAGCCAAGATCTAGCCTGGGCAAACAGAGTGAGACCCTGCCTCAAAACAAAACAAAACAAACAAACAAAAAAAAAAAGAAAGAAAGAAAAGAAAAGAAGAAAGACTTATGTCTATCAAAATAAGATATATATATTTTTAAAGTATCAAAAGGATTGAAGGAGAATTGAATGAGAATGACATTCTATGCTGTTGAAAGATATAGCACATCTGTGTAGCACCAGAGCTTGTCCCATACTTGAGAAATTCTGGTCTAGTTCAGCTTCCTGCTTTATACATGAGCAAAGGGAGGCAGAGCAGTACAATGACTTGCTCAATTGTAGAATAGGTCCTATCCCCAAGTCCCAGCATTCTTTTCACTGCACCCTGGAACTCTGATGCCTAATGTCTCTAGTTCACCTACTCAAAGATTGATGGCCGCATGAAACAAGAGAGGAAGCAGAAGTCCTGAGGCAGAGCCCAGTGGAAGCCAGAGGTGCAGGGCCTCAGAGATAGAGAACACGGAAGTGGTGTGGGTGAGGAATCTAGAAGCCTACTGGGGAGGGGAGGATACCATCTTTTGTCCTGTCCCAAGTTCCCTTTGCAGATGAGGCAATTCAGGGCCAGAAAAGGGAAATGACTTGTCCAAGTTCTTATGGCCTCTCAGTGGTAGAGGAATGCTGCAGCCCCATCTCTGCCTTCCAGGATTGCATTCTGCATATGGGACCCCTCTGAATCTCCAGTTCTGACATCCCTGTCGGTTTGCAAAATCTAATACTGTATTCATACCCTGTAAGTATGAGGGCTATGGTATTTTGGAAAATTATTATTATTTCACACTGACAGGAAAAATCACAGTTTTATCCCTTTACCAACTGCTCCCAGAGTCCTGGCTGAAGCTGATAACTTGTCTCCATCCCCATGTTGCCCAGCACAAAAACACAGAGCACCCTGGAGTAATTCTAGTAGCTGCCCCCCATGGTAACTCACCGCAAATCGCTTCCCACAGCCCTCGTTGCCGCAGCACCCACAGCAGTCATTGTTCTTCAGGCCCAAGAACATCAGCGCAGGGAAGATCATCTACCAGCAAGAGAGGCATTTCAGAGAGAGTCCAGGAGTTGAAGGGAAGGCCCGAGCCTGCCTGACTGTATAAGGAGCCCCATCCACAATGAGGGACTTGGAGGCCCAAAGGGAACGGCAAAGTAACAGAACATGGCTGGAGGGGTAATGGAGTGTTATGGAGTACTTAGGTTCCATTTGGGGTGACTAACCAGCTTCAATGAAGCAGGGTTTCAAAATCTGAGTTTCCATTTAGATGGTGTGTTAGAAAAAGGAATAAGAAACTTGTCCTCAATTGTCGTGAAAAGTGAGTCTCTCTTCCTTTCACTCTCTCAAATGGAGGTTTCCAATTCCGTTGGAAACCAGAGGTAAAGAAATCATTAGGTCCTAAGTGGAAGATGACTGCGCCGACAACCGCTTCTCATGGTGGTTTTAAATCAATTTGCTTTTCTAGCGGGTTTGCATTGTGGCTTTGTTGTTGTTATTGTTTTGGGCACTATCTGGTTGGAGTGAAGAAATTATGTGACCTTCACTTCGGTTCATGGCACTCAACTGACCCATGAGAACTGCCGACCCAAGTTTAGAAATTAATTACTTAGTAAATTTAGCTGATGTGTCCTTGTCAGAACCTAACAGAAAGGAGAAATAAATTAAGGCATTGACCTCTCATCATGCAATGCTCGAGCTTTTATTACCAACTAAATATCTCCCTGTTCAATAAGTACCTGATTTTAAAAGGATTAGGGGGAAGGGGAAATCTCCCTTAGGGGGATTTTAAGGCTTCCCTACTCACCAAGACACCGCTTCCTAATATTCCTCCGAAAAACCAGACCTCTTGGGAAAGGTGGTCGTTGTCATCTATCACTTTTCCTCCAGGAAAAAATAACAGGATGTTAGCCACGAAGCCAAATAAAGCAAGGGGAATGAGGGTGCCCCCCAGGCATCTGGCACAGCCCCCAGTGCACATGCTGGGGTGGTACAATACAGGTCAGCAATCAAAAGCTCCTCACTGCCTCCTTCACGGGGCCTCTTCAAGGGTTTTTGGCCAGAAAGTCCTTGTAATTGTGCCCAATTCAATCAGTATTTTGGGGCTGAGAACCAAATTTCTATGAACTGCGTCCTTGGAGTCGCTTCAGCTTCTAAAAAATAGCAGAACCTTGATGGCGACGGACATTTATACATTCTCCCTGACCTGAAGTGCTTTTTTTTTTGCACCCCCATAAATGAGATTACGTTCAGAGCAATCATTCAATCGCTTTGCCATGGAGACCAATAACCTCTGTTAATAATCCACCAGCACAGACAAGACACTCACATTGTTGCAATCGAAGACAGGGCTGGAACAAACAGCATTTAGAACCACTGCACCTTTAATCTGACAGTGTCCATGCTCAAATAAAGAAATATTTTCTCCAGACTCTTTATAAGTCACTAATATAATTGAGTTACATCCTGGTTAAAATCATGTCTCCCAAGTACTTAACGCTGTACAGTGCATGTCTTTGTCTTTTCCACCAAAAGCCTGGAATGCAGGGTTATCCAAAAGAGTTTCTGTTTTCCTCAATATGAAAATAATTTGATGGTCTAGTTGTGTATCATTGAGCTCAGACTTACAATAATTTTTTAAGGAAAAAAGTAATTGTTCATTTTATTGTCTGATTGCTGTATTTCTCTACTTGTTACCCAATTAAGTAATTAAGTTCTATCTTTTCCCTACACGATGTGATGGAATTAGCAAAAACAATTTTCCTAATCAACCCTTTCAGCTATGTCTTCCATATAGAAATAAATAAACCATCATTCACTAAGAGGGCTAAGGGGAAGAGAAGGTCGGCATTGGGTACAGAGGGAGAGAAAAGGTCCTGAGGAGTTGAATGGGGAGAAGACACAGTTGGAAGGGCAGTTAGAGTGTGGGAGGCAGTAAAACACACCCCTATTGGAAAGTTTGCCAATTGCCAGGGGCATGATTCATTATTCATTTGCTTTGTGTCACTTAAGAAGGTCTCTGCCACGCCTGGACCAAGCTCTACATTATGCGATGGCCCTGCCTGGTACTAGTATTACATAACAGCTGAAGGATTAAGAGGTGGAACCGGAAGCCTTACTAGTTCTTCATTGAGAATCTAGAGGTTAAAATAGGTTGAATATTTTAGGGAGTCAAATTTTAGCTAAATAAAAAGCAAGTGACATTATTACCATGGTGAGACCTGTCCTACCGTGGAATAGGCCACCTGCTCACAAGGAAGCCATGGACTGGGCTCTGCCAAGGCTCAGAGTCCCTTGGAAAGGGAAGCTGTGGGAAGGATTCCAGAGAAGTCAGACTGGATAAATGTTGAGGCTCCTTCTAAAATTTCTACAAAATGAGTACTGGTTGCTTTATAAAGATACTTAGAAATTTCAGGGTCAGGATGAGAAAGAAAGCAGAAAAACAGCAAATGTTTATTGAGCCATGTATAACATTCTAAGCACAAATGAGCACTTTAAATGTTCTTCACCCTTCTGTGAAGAAGGTATCATGCCCCCTTCACAAGTGGGGATGCGTCTGCTCAAAGTGATTTTTGCAAGGTCATCTCAGCAAAACAGGAAGAGCTAAGATTTTATTTTTTATTTATACATAATATTTTACACATTTATGGGGTATGTGTGATATTCTGCTACTTGTGTAGAATGTGTAGTGATTAAACCAGGGTATTTGATGGTATCCATCACTGAATATTTATCATTTCTATGTGCTGGGAACAATTTAAGTCCTCTCTTCTAGCTACTTTGAAATCTGTAATACATTATCACTAACCATGGTCACTTCCGTCTGATGTCAAACAATAGAGCTCATCTCTTTGGCTAACTGTGTGTTTATACCCGTTAGCCTACCTCCCTTCACCTCTGGGCTGCCAAAACCCAGGCTATGGTCTCTCTCATAGATTTTCCCTTTCAAAAACAAACAAACAAACAACAAAACATCATCTTTTAAATATAAACAATAGAATGACACTGTGTGAGAGGTACACGCAGACAGTGGGAAACACTTCCTTCTGAACACAACGACAAACTGTGATTTTATTCCTTATTACAAAATAATATGTGACTTTTTTGGTAGAAAAATTAGACATACAGACAGAAGGAAGAACAGGAAAACCAGCTGTGTTTCCACCAGAAGCAAACAAGGACTGTCATCACTGTGCTGGCAGCTGTTCTCCAACACCCTAGGCAGGTGCAAATGAGCTTTATTTATAACCTACTGGCTTCTGACAGGGAGTCCTGAGCATATGAACTCTAAAGAAGGCAACAGTCCTGGGGGTGGGCGGATTGGGTTAATCAAATGCATATGCCACTTAGAGCTAGGCAGCTCCTCTCTGGGGACTGGGAAGCTTTTTTCTTTCTCCCTGGACTACACCTTTTGCTTCTAGAAGTTATCATCATGGAATTTGACCAACACTAGCCCTAATGTCCTAGATTTTTCAGACTTGCAACTGGAGTTACCCATGTATACTGTCTGAGTGAATAGATGAAAGTAAGAAATATTGTGGACCACACTTTGGTTTTCTTTCAGGCCTGAGGTAACTTATTTCACGGGTAGAGGAAGGGAAGAGAAGCACTGAAAAACAGTCACTTTTCTGGAATGTCCTGATCACTTCAGACTTCAAACACTTGGATAGTGACTAACTCATTAATTGTTCAACTATTAATTGTGCCTTCAGACCTCCAGGCAAGAAGTGGAATATCTAATCTGGGGAGAGGGAATCGTAGGGGGAAGGGAACCTTGGTGAAATTCACTCTCTGGAAGTGTAGCAGGGAGGTCACCAACAAACTGCTATAGGTGCAAGAGGGAAAATTGTGTGAGATTCTGAGAATCATTTTTGTGACACCCCTACTTGATAGTTTATTGCTTACTCTGTTCCTCTGGATGTTTAGCAGTGAAGGCTTTAAACCAAAAAGGCTAACCCCCTTGTTTTCAGAGACAGCAAGAAGGAAGTGGCTGAGGACACTGAGCCCTACTCTGTTATTACCCATGTAAAGAGACCTCAGAAGTGAGAGCAGATGGTAGCCCTGGAACGGATAAAAAGACAGGAGGGATCCTTGGGGGAAGAAAGGGAGAAAAACGTGAATATGGGCACTGTCTCCATGGACCTCACCGGATGGGAGGTTTGACCACATGGGATTAAGCCGCAGGAAGTCCAGGGGTTCCTTCCAGTGATGCAAGAAGTCAGTTCCTCAGCCAACAAGCACAGAAGCAGAAGACGTTCACCCTGAAATGGGTGAAGACTTGTCAATTCAGTGCAATGCAGTGCAATCAATAAGTGTGTTTGATACATGCATGATATGTCCACCAATGTGCCAAGTACTGTCCTTGTGAATAAAATAAATCTAAGACTTGCTTTCTGCCCTCAATGATATTGCAACCTTCTACCTGTGACAAAAGACAAGAGAACCCATACACAGAGGTTAAATGAGTAACCGCCCCTTAGCAGAAGAACAAGACATGGCTTCTTCTGCTTGTCTGAAAGCAGAGCATTCTCATCTATTCATACAGAATATCAGGAAGAAGACGGGGGTCTCCACACATCTGCGTTCAAATAAAATCCAGGTCCTCATCTTTGCTTACCTGCATGATGAAAATAGATTGTTAAAAGTGACTTCTCAAAGGAGGAAAAAATAATATAAAATATTAATGGGCATTGCATGTAATAAGAGCCATTTTATGAAATTTTTGTTATGTGTGCATAGATGTTAGGTAATAATGCAACATGTTTTCCTCACTATAGGTCTTCAATCAAAAAATAAAGATCAAACCAGGTAGTGAGAGTTAGTGATCTTTATAAAGTGAGAACTAGTGATCTCTATAAATGCTAAACTGATATTACATTTTTGCCGAAAGCCCTCAGGAGGCTTCCATGGCCCTCAGATCTTAAATGTAGTCCTCCCTGATTGGTCTTCCAGCCAGATCAATCCTCCTGTCTTCCTGCTTCCTTCTCTGCTCCCTTCTCCTCCTACACCCCTCCAGAACTCAGCTCAGTGGTCACTTTTTCTGAGAAGTCTTGTTTTATAAGAAAACTGTTTTACTGTCAAGATATGTTTGGGAAATCTGAATAACACAGAGCAAAATAGGGCTCTGAATGGCAGAACTTTTGGGGGCCTTTAATTCGCAAGTGCATGTGTAATTATTGGGGAGCTGAGAAATATAAGATCCAGTGTTTTCCAAGCCTCAATGCCTGCAGAACCCATCTTTTGTATCCTGTAGCTGGCAAGGCCAGGATTCTCCAGAACATCCTTTGGAAAACTTGGAGCTCACTCATTTCCCAAGTGCTTGTGATGGAATCTGTGTTGGCAGAGAGAAAGTGAGTGGTGATTTGAGGCAAGGAAGTATAACAAGAGCAAAGATGGAAGACAGGATTAACACGATTTGGGGAGATTGTGAGGTGCCAAGGTGGTGAGCTGGGAGCAGGGTTGAGAGCCAACTTGGCCTCCACAAACAGAGGAATGTGAAATATCTTGCCTAAAGGAAGACAGTCACTCTTCTCTAAGAGCTCTGATGCTTCATGACGGACTCCTCCATGCCTGGGCCACTTCAACGTGAGTGTTCCCTAAAGCACCAGGGTCCTGGGAGAGGCTGGACTACTAAAGGGCCACATGGTCTAGAGAACTAGAAGAAACACAGCTCCCTCTCAGATGTCTCTATCTCACTATCTAGTGTTGTCATCGAGCTCTATAGAAGCAAGCAATTACATGACATTATTGTCCCTATTTTAGAGATGAGGAAACAAAAACAAGTGGTAAGCACTATTCTGGTTTTTTTTTTTTTTTTTTTTTTGAGACTGAGTATCACTCTGTCACCCAGACGGGAGTACAGCGGCACAATCGCAGCTCACCAAAGCCCTGACTGCCTGAGCCCAAGCAATCCTCCGGCCTTATCCTCCTGAGAGGCCACAGGCACATGCCACCATGCCAGGCTTTTTTTTTTTTTTTTTTGAGACAGAGTCTTGCTCTGTTGCCCAGGCTGGAGTGCAGTGGCACGATCTCAGCTCACTGCAGCCTCTGTCTCCCAGGTTCAAGCAATTCTCCTGCCTCAGCCTCCCGAGTAGCTGAGAACACAGGCATGTGCCACCACACCCAGCTAATTTTTGTATTTTTAGTAGAGACGGAGTTTCACTATTTTGGCCAGGCTGGTCTCAAACTCCTGGGCTCAAGCAATCCTCCTGTCTCTGCCTTTCAAATTGTTGGGATTACAGGTGTGAGCCACTGCATCAGGCCACTGGTTATCTTTTGATGTATAATAAACCAACTCGAAACTGTGTATTTAAAACAATAATCATTTTACTTTATCTCAGGATTTTGTGGGGCAGGAAGGTGGGTAGAGACAAACTGGGTGATTCTTCTGCTCCAAGTAGCATTGATTGGGGTTATTGCTGTTGCTCAGTTGTGGCCACATGGGTGTGCAGAGTCCAAAGTGGTTTCACTTATATGCCAAGGTGCCTTGATGGGAACAGCTATAACACTGGGCTCATATAAAGCTGAGCCCCTCTTTTTCTTCCTGTAGTCTCAGGGCTCTCCATGTGGTTTCTGCAACACTGTAGTTAGACTTTTACATGGTAGCATAAGGCTCTGAGATATAAGTAGAAGCTGCCATTGTCTTAAGGCCTGGGCCAGAAAATGGGACGGGGTCACTTTGGCCATATTTTATTGGTCATTGTGGTCAGAATGATCTCAAATTCAAGGGGAGGGAACATAGATCTCATCTCTTTATGAAAGAAATGTCAGAGAATTTCTAGCCATCTTTAATTCACCACAGAGATAAAGGTAGATTTAAACCAAGGGAGTCTGATTATAGATACCATCCTCTTAATCACCACAGTATCCTGCTTCAGAAACCAAAGACTGGTACCTATTGTTTGCTCAACACAGAGAGGACTGCTTGCATGCATTGAGGTTCAAATGAAGGGCTTTTCTTAGCCACAGGATAAATTATCTGGATAATTCCCACAATTTTGTATGGGCAGACACAGCCTGAGTTAGGATTTGAACTTGAGGAGCTAGCAGGCACCATCTACACCCTAAAAGTATCTCCAGTTGTTTTCAAAATTAGAATGAGCAAATGCAAATCTGTCCCTGCCTCATGACTCAGAGGGGTGCTATATAGTTCCCTCTAACGTAGTTCTTAGTACAAAAGGGCACAGCTGTGACCTCTCAGAGAGACGTCAGCTCTGGCTGGTAAATCTGTCCCAGATGACCTGTCCAGATATTGATTTGTTTTAGCATTCTTTCATATCGTCATGGTTATAAGTGAAAAGTTAACTTTCAACAGGAACTCACCCTTCACCCACTCTCCATAAGATAAAACATCACTAACTGCGGTTCCTCATCTTCTTTTTAAGATTAAACATGGGTTCAAACATAAACCAAGTTTAAAAATTCATGTGATGGCTTTAAAATGCAGAGAAATTTTAACACTGCATTTATTTTAATGTCTATAAATCTGACTATATAATTATGTGTTATTCTTTTCGTCTGTGCCTTTGCACAAGCGTTTCCCCATTTGTTTTTAAAAATTATTTTTCCAAATAATGTTTGCTTATAAAAATTTACAAACATATTGGGAAATGATAACAACACTAAGAGAGCAAGCACAATTGGGAAAAAATAACATCAAAAGCAACTGTCTTAAAATTTCATGTCAGTGAACTTTTCTGGGGGTCAATTTTAGCTTTTATATATTTATTCTTTTAGCATATTTTTTGAGCTCTGATGTGTCAGGTACTGGAGACATGTTAAGACAGAGCTTATAAGAAAAGGAAGATAGATATTAATAATGCTAATAACAGAAAACAGAGCAATTGTATGAAGTTGGTTCTATTTTAATCTGAATTTTACTAATAAGGAAACTGCATCCCAGAGAGGTTAAGTAACTTTCCCAAGATCTCATCACTAGTAGCAAGAGATAGGATTTGATCTCAAGCAATCTAGTTAAAAAAAAAAGTCTGTGCTCATAACCTCTATGCATGTTGCCTTTCATTAATCAGACCATCTCAAAAACATATAATAACAAACTATGATTTGTTCCATGGACTAGAGAAAGCCACAAAAGCATGTAGGGTAACAGGGGGATTCCAGTGAGGATAGGGAAGGCTCCCCTGAATAGGCTCCTTTGAAACTGTTCATTGCCAAGAATAGAATTTTGATAAAATTACATTATGTAGTACTATTTATTGTAAGCTTGTTATATGCTAGGTACAACTTTAATGCTTTTCAGTATTAACTCACAATGTCCCTCTGAGGTGGGTAACAGTAATGCAGTAACCTCCCTCTTTGCTATATGGAAGGAAGTTGAGGCTTAGGGGGTAAGGAGTTTGCTCAAAACCACACAGCTAGAAAGCAAGTCAGCACTTGAACCCAAGCCCACACTCTTTAGACTGAGTGCATGTCTTATGAAAGAGCAATGCCAACGAGTTGGAAGGGACATGTGGTCCCACTGCTCAGAGATGTTCTCACTGACTCTAAGTATGGATTTCTAGTTGCCAAAGGACTAAGCAAAGAGAGCAAAAATTATGGGTAAGACCAAATTCTAAGGCGGTAAAAACATTAAAACTAAGTTTTAAAAGGAAGTAACTCGGTGTAGTAATTGGTATGATGTGTGCCTGCTCTAAGTGCACCTGGGCTATCCTGCCACTGACAGTGGTGGTGAGTCCAGAAGCAAGGTCGAATGATAAACTTCCTTGCTTGAAATGGAATAATCAGCTCCAATTCACAGAATGTCAAAGTTAGATAAACCTTTTCCCTTTTATAGGTTTCCAAGACTGAACTGCCATTGCAAAAATAATTCCTCCTTGCAATAACTACTGTGATTAAACCTAAAGGGTAGAGAATGCATCCAGGTCTTTGGTGGTCTTCACAGTGTGAGGCACACTGTAGATGCCCAATTGTTTTTTTTTTTAAATTACCATTAGCTTTTCTGTGATTACCCATATGTATATTAAAGCTTCTAGCAAAGTTATAGACCAACGCTTCTCAAATTTTAATGTGCATGTAAATCATCTACAATCTTGTTACAACACAGATACTGATTTAGGAAGTCTGGAGCAGGGCCTTAGATTTTGAATTTCTAACAAGCTTCTGGTGATTCTAGCAGTCCAAGGACCATACATTGAGGTTGGACACATTTACTACTCTACTTACTTTGGGGCAAATGGATGCCCTTCCTTAGACTTTCCACTGGAGCAGCTCATTGTGGGGTGTTTCAAGCAGTTGCTACTTGCTCTAACAAACTTTTGTTCTTGGGACAGTCACTTGCCAGCTTAGGGATTTCAGAAGACTCTAGGGTTGGAAGAGACCCCACATCACTCTAGCTTGCTGTTTTCTGCATGCTTTATGGTGGTGGTTCTCAAAGTACGAACCGGTTAAAAGTTTGGGCTCCCTTTCTCTAGATGGGCCTGCTTCTCAACAGTCATCTTCCCCTCTTACTCATTCCTTACTGCATTCCACAACTGTTATTCCAACCTTTTTCCACATTCCTCAAACCCTCCCTCCTCCCGCGCCCCAACTGCTTTGAGAGTTATAACCTCTCCTCCCACTTGCAGAAACGAAGGCCCAAGTTCCTTCATCCATCTTCCTTTCAGCCTTATAATATTTTTATATGAACACTTTCCTCTTTCATCCACATTTTATTCTTATCTTCATCCATTTTTATTATCTTTCCCCTGTCAGCAGATTAATTCCCTCACTGGTGCTTTTGTTTCCATCTCTAAACCTCCCCTGAGACTGTACCACCAATTATCGTTATTCTGTCTTAAAGATTTAGTATCCTCTCTTACCCATTTCTTCATTCTCTTCACACATTCTCAGTTCTCACTTTGCCTTTCCTAAATTTTTATTAAAGAAATTAGAAAATACTCACTAGGTATAGAGAATTGTATAATGAATTCCCATTTACCCATCAAACAACCAGAAATAATCAAACTTTTCAATTTTTGAATTATCTCTTGGAAACATCTTCCCTTGACCCTGCTCCTTTCTCCTCATGACCAAGCCTCTCTCTCCAGTTCCCGACCCCCTCTGATTCGTTAACCTCTTGCCATCTGGTTCCTGTCCCGGTCTCACTATGGCAAGTTCATCAGTGCCATTACCCGTTACTGAACCCTGTGGCCATGTCTCAGGCTTCATTCTCCTTTTACCTCCCTGCAGCGTTCCACTATTTCTGAGGCTCTTCCCGCTGAGCAGCTGGAAGCACACTGGCTATCTGAGGAAGGACTTTGGAAGTCAGCACTCTGAAGCTTGCTCCCTGGCCTCCTCCCTTCTCCCCGGGACTTTCAGGGCTGTATCTGTTTTTCAAACTTATCACCATGTCAGAACCTCTAATCTTACCTCTGGGCCAGAAACACATGGGACACTCCTTAAAAATGGTGACTGTATCTTCTAGAAAGGTAAAGTCCTTAACTGTACCTAGCACTGTGCCTCCACTTAATCAAGGCACCATAAAATATTCACTGATAATAGTGCTGATGACGATAATGACTGCCACCCACATACAACTGTTAAACCAGACGATGGAAAACACAAGACAAAGGAGCGAGCCGGAAGTCGCCCTGCCTGCCCATTTCCACGCTGCACGGGTGGACCCTCAAGCACTGGAAGAGAAGTTCCGGGGCTGGGCTGGCCTGGCAGGAGGCGGCGAAATGGAGACGCGGACCGAGGACTGGGCCTCACTCCGGCCCCACGCTGCCCTCTTCCTGGGATGCCGCAGGCGGAGCCTTGACCCACAGCCTGCTTCTCACTCGGGCCGTCTTAGCGCCGGCGACTTCGAATGTGAGGAGCTGCTAGCGCCGCCTGCTCCAGGCGAGGATCTGGTGATTTTGAAGAGGCCTGAACAGCCAACATGAAAACCCCTGCTTCCTTTTCCTGAAGTGTAACCCTGATGGAGGTGAAGAAATCGCTTCTATTGACATTTTAAGTTCAGCAAGAAATACAGAAGTGTACCCAGGAGAGGAGTACTGTGGAACCAGCAGGGGCAAGAATGTTTATACTGTCCTGGATTACAGGACTGTGAGGACGTGGGAAATTGAAAATCCAAAGAAACAAAAAACTGTGTTTAAACCACGGACCATGCAGGGCAAAAAAGTCATTCCCACAATGTGCATATATAATAGAGATGGAAATCTCATAGCAACTGCCTGCCAGAATGGAAGCATACAGATCTAGGACTGATATCTGACTGTTCATCCTAAGTTCAACTATAAACAGCCTCATTACCTGGACACAGACACTTCTTGGCGTGACTTTTTCTTATGATGGTAATGTCCTTGCCTCCCGTGAAGGTGATGATTCGTTAAAATTATGAGACATCTGACAATTTAATAAGCCACTTTTTTCAGCCTCGGGTCTTCCCACCATGTTCCCAATGACTGACTGCTGTTTCAGTCCAGATGATAAGCTCATAGTCACTGGTACGTCTGTTCAAAGAGGATGTGGCAGCGGCAAACTTGTTTGCCTTGAGTGTAGGACTTTCCAAAGGTTCTATGAAACAGACATCACAGATACTGCCTGCGGCATCCAAGGCTGAACCAGATCATGGTTGGAACTGGAAATGATTGCCTAAAGTCTATTACAACCCCAACAAGAGTCAGAGGGGAGCAAAATTATGTGTGGTTAAAACCCGGCGGAAGGGGACTAGGCAGAACTATGGAACTGCCGCCAGGTCGCTGTGAGTCCACGCCACCTGTTGCGCCGCCTACCCACCCAGCTATGAGAGTGCAGGTGGAAACCATCTCCCCAGGAGACGTGCACACCCTCCCGAAGTGTGGCCAGACCTGCTTGATGCACTACACCGGGATGCTTGAAGATGGAAAGAAAGTTGATTCCTCCCGGGACAGAAAAGCCCTTTAAGCTTATGGTAGGCAAGCAGGAGGTGATCCCAGGGTGAGAAGTAGGGGTTGTCCAGAAGAATGTGGGTCAGACAGCCAAACTGACTGTATCTCCAGATTACGCCTGCAGTGCCACTGAGCACCCAGGCATCATCCCACCACATGCCACTGTCGTCTTCGATGTGGAGCTTCTAAAACTGGAATGACAGGAATGGCCTCCTCCTGTCATTCCAGTTTTAGAATGATCCAAGATCCAGATCCCTGTTCTTGGATCTGCCATGGAGGGATCTGGTGCCTCCAGACGCGTGCACCTGAATCCATATGGAACTTTTCCTGATGTTCCACTCCACTCTATCTAGACATCTGCCCTGACTGAATGTGTTCTGTCACTCAGCTTTGCTTCCCACACCTCCATCTCCTCTTCCCCTTTCTCCTCATATGTGTGTTTACCTAAACTATATGCCATAAACTTCAAATTATTCATTTTAATTTGCTTTCATTTTGGGGTGAAGATTCAGTTGCAGTCTTTTGGATCTAGGTTTCCAATAAGTATATGGTCAAGTATTAACAGCACAAGTGATAGGTTAACTTTAGAATAGGAATTGGTGTGTGTGTGTGTTGGCGCAGGAGAGGTGGGGGGGGGGGGGGGGGTTGCAAGAATATTTTATTTTATTTTTGGGGATGAAATTTTAATCTATTATATATTAAACATTCTTGCTGCTGTGCTACAAAGCCATAGCAGATTTGAGGCACTGTTTAGGGCTGAATTATTCTCCAAGTTGACAGATGTCATTGGGTTAAATTAAAAACCCTACCTCAAACTGAGGTGGGGATAGGGAGAGCCTTTGCTTCCACTAGTCTCACCCCACCCTCCCCTTAAATCCTCTGCCTTTGAAAGCAGATCATGTTCACTGCCATGCTGTACACTACAGGTATCTGTCCCTAGGCCAGTGGGGACCTCTGAAGTCTTCTTTGTGGCCTGGCTTATTTATTTATTTTTTTTCCATCCTGTGGTTTTTCTAGTGGACTTTCAGGAATTTTGTAATCTCATAACTTTCCAAGCTCCACCACTTCCTGAATTTTAAAAACTTTAATTGATAGTTTAAATTGAAGGTGCTGTTTGTAGACTTAACACCCAATGAAAGCCCAGGCATCATGACAAATCCTTGAATGTTCTCTTAAGAAAATAATGCTGGTCATCGCAGCTTCAGCATCTCCTGTTTTTTGATGCTTGGCTGCCTCTGCTGATCTCAGTTTCCTGGCTTTTCCTCCCTCAGGCCATTCTCACCCCCTTTGCTGTCCTGCGTAGTGATTTGGTGAGAGAAATCATTGCTGTCTCATCCCCCCAGCACTATATATGAGTCTCAAGTTTTGTTATTGCAATAAAAGTTTTTTTATGCTGGCTTTTCTAACAAACGAACATACAAAAAACCAGTGAAAGGCAAAACAAGCTGAGACACTAACCCAGGACTACATCATCACCCCTCATGTCTTGCCTATGTTCCGTGAGCCCCGCCAAAGGAGTACAAGGAAACAGCTGGAGAAGGACAGACTGGATTCCCTGAAATCACATAAACCTGAACCTCCTGTAGCCAACCCAGGTTGTGGTGGCAGAGTTGGGACCCACAAGGGCACTCTTTCTTCCTATATTGTGAAGAACATTGCTTTGGACAAGACTGAAAACATTAATCATTGGGAAGCCATTTTGCATCATTCCAAAGCAGCAGAAGACAACCCATATTGGGTTTTTCCAACATGTTCCAAGACTCAGCCCAGAATCGTGTTTGGCCAAGTTGAATCTGATGATGAGGAAGCAAAGAATGAGCCAGAATGGAAAAAATGTAAAATTTGAAGAATCTCATTTGAGAGCTGTTTGTATGAGTGGGAAGGAAATGTGACAGGTTTTGGTTTTCTTTTTAATGCTCATGAAATTAAAAATTCATTTTTATTAAAAAAAAAAGAAAAAAATACAAGACAGGATCATTTATTTACTTCTCGAACCTTTAGTTTTGGTCACCATCTAATTACCTAAGCTGCTGAGGCTAAAATATACATGCTCTTGTGATTCTTATGTATTAATAATTTTGAATGCATTTTAAAATTCAACTTAACACTTAAAATATCATCACTTGTTGACAATTGAATTGAGAGCTACTCAAGTGCATAAATGCAACTGGCAAGGTGGGGTGAGTTGGGGGAAGAAGGGCTTGGAGAGAGGACTAAGAAGGAGAGAAGTGATTCTGTCTGGTTCAAGCATAGTATTTCTCTCCACTACCATCACAAAAACATAAACACCTGAAAACTACCATCATACAGAACATTTTCTGACAGTCTGGACAATTATGTTTCAGACAGGGATGTGACGCACAAGAAGCTTCGGCCATTTTCCTCTGCCACATGCACATGCTGGCTGGGAGGCCCCAAATGAGTACAATCTTATCCACCACCATCCATGGGGTCTCCGTCTGCCCAGACCCAAGACACCTCTGATATTCATTTACTGTGAAGTCAGTGGTGCTTTCCAGTGCTGCCTGCCAGCCCCATGATTTATTCACCAGCTCTGGTGCAGGCAAAGAAGAGAAACAAAAAGATCTCCAAAACTCCCTGGCTGAAGGGATTTGTTTTCTGCTTTGTTCTTTTGAAGATGCCTGGGCATCATCCCACATAAAGCTACCTTCTCAGAGTCAGTGATGTACGTGTGCCTTTGAGGCCAACTTGCCTTCAATCTTTTTGAGAAACCTTGCTGGGATATAATGGAAAGGGTCCCTGGGCACAAGTTCTGGCTCTACTGCTTAGTAACTGTAGCCCTTGAGAAGTTACTTAATCTCTCAGAGTCTCAGTCACTTCACCTATGAAGCAGAGTAATTGGTTATCCAGGGTTAGCCAATTATTAATCAGTTTATAGCATTGATTACATATATTATCATACACAAAAATGTATTTATTTTGTAAAATGAAGTCCAGGTATTTGACATCATATAGACTAAACACTGACTTTTTTTTTTTAACAGAAAAGTTTTATCAGACATTTTGAATAGTCCAGGCAAAACTGTAGTGTATTCAGTTGAGATCGTACGTCACATCCTTACGTCATCTCATGAGTGTGTATGCATATGAATACCTTTCAGCATTCACTGTGTGTTCATATCATCATCTTACTCGATCCTGCCAGTGAGGTGGGTAGGCCAGCCAGGTAGGGATTATTATAGCCAGTATTTTTTATGAATGAGGAAACTGAGGCCAGAGAGGTCTAGGGAGTAGCCAAAGTTCACACAACCAGCAAGTGGCAGAGACAGAATGAGAGTAAACATCCTCTGACTTCTGGGCTAGGGCTCTAGCTGCTGCCATGCAAGGAAAAACAGAATGTCCATACCAGAAAGCTCGGCAGCCGCGTAACCCCAACTACCAGCTCTAACCATATATGGCCAAGTCTCCTGCTCACTCAGCCTCCTACTTCGCCACCCACTCAGGTAAAAGTAACCTGAAGAAATACATATAAGGGATTTAATTATTACATTATTATTAATAATAAATGGTCGCTTTGTTGACAGAATATTGTCTAATATCAGGATTGGAGATTTTGCATTTTTTTCTGTGTTGGTTAGTGATTATTGTGTAACAAACCAGCCCAAAACTCAACAGCTGAAAGCAACATTGGCAAGGCCAGAAATGACCTTGCAGTCTCAGGCACACAGCTGTCCAAAATCTGAGGCCCAAGCAGAAAAGCAGATTGTGGCCAACTGCTGCTACAGTGGAATTTCCCTTCTGCCTGTGGCTCACACATTCTCTCTTTGATTCCCCAGCCCATTCATAAGAATTTCTTCACTTTGAGCTGCTAAATGGCCACAGAGAACTATTTTTAAATGTGAAGAATACTCTGAGAAAAATCATGTTTTTACTTTTTACTGTTTCTTTACTATGAAGCTGGTTATCAGGCCTCTTAAAATCACTCCTGTTTTCTAAAACTGTTGTCCATTTGTCATCACACCATTAAATGAAAACTCTTTCTCCTTACATTTCTATATAGCAGCAAATGTGACATTGTTGTGCACCAAGTTAAAACACTTTTTCTTTCTTCATTTCTTCCAGTAAGGAAAAGCAGATGAAATGATATGTCTGGGGATTTGCTTCAAAATAGACACTAGTGTGGGTGGGTGTGGAGACACAGCAACAATTGGCCAAGGAAACTGGTGATGGCTACGGTGAAGGAGATAGATGGATTCATAACACAGCTCAGACTATTTTACTCCCTAGAATCAGAGACTGACAGAGCTAGAAAGTTATCTAGCCCAAGCTAGTTATATTGTAGATAAGGTAATGGGGGCCTGGTGAGATAGTGCCCAAGACTACGCAAATGTGGGTCTTGAACTCCAGCCCTTCCCATATCCACGCCAGTGTTGCACAGGGTCACATTATACTGTATTCCTTAATCTTTCCTGACTCATATATCATAATTTCACTGTCATCAAAAGTTTGGAAACTGTTTTTAAGCAACTATGTTGACTTGGATCTCAATAAGAATGCAGACCAAGAGAAGAATATTTCATTTATTTAGGTCATAAGATAATTTTGTAAGCAAAAAGTATAAAACACACAACAGATATGTGCTTTATATATAATGTAAACATTCAGTATATACATTCAAAATATAATTACTTGGAACTTTCTTAAATTAATTCTCCCCTTATACACACACACACACAAACACACACACTCACACACACATACACAGTTCGGGTTCTTGATTCTAAATTCAAACAGCATATATTATTCTTTTTTCTGGCACTTGTTACCTCCTACTTTGTATTTAATTTACTCATATGTCTGGTATTGTATCAATATCAGACATATTGATATGATATGTCAATTTTTGTACTTTCAGTAGAGATGGGGTTTCCCCATGTTGGCCAGGCTGGTCTCAAACTCCTGACCTCAGGTAATCCACCTGCCTCAGCTTCCCAAATTGCTGGGATTACAGGCATGAGCCACCACACCCTGTCTGGACCCACACTCTTTTTAAAAATTGTAGCAAAATATATATTACATAAAATTTACCGTTGTAATCATTTTAAAGTATACAATTCAGTGGCATTAAGTGGCATCTTGTGCAACTATCATCAGTACTCATCTCTAAAACTTTCTCATCTTTCCAAGCTGAAATTCCATACCCATTAAACACCAGCTCCCCATTCTAGCCTCCCCCCAGTCCCTAGTAACCACTATTTTACTTTCTGTGTCTGTGAATTTGACTATTCTAGCTACCTCATGTAAATAAATCAAACAAGATTTGTCCTTTTGTAACGGATTTATTTCACTTATCATGTTTCAAGGTTTATCTATGTCATAGCGTGTGTCAGAATTTTATTCCTTTTAAAAAGACTTGTGCTTTTTTTTTTTTTTTTTCCCAGCAGCTAAACAACTAAGCTTGCAAAAATGATTAGTTAAAATTAAATTGCTCTTCTCAGGTGATTTGGCAATGGGCAGTCCAGGGTATTGGGTCCAAGTCTGTCACTGTGCTCACCCTGGCAGGGATGGGCACTACCCTGATGCTACTCCACTCTCACCGAGGTGTCCTGTCTAGTCAGGTTTCCTCAGTGATATGGTTTGGCTTTGTGTCTTCATCCAAATCTCATCTCGAATTGTCATCCCCACGTGTCGAGGAAGGGAAGTGACTGGATCATGGGGGCAGTTTCCCCCATGTTATTCTCGTGATAGTGAGCAAGTTCTCACGATATATGATGGTTTTATAAGGGGATCTTCCCCCTTCATTTTCTCTTCTCTCTTTCCTGCTGCCTTGTGAAGAAGGTACTTGCTTCTCCTTTGCCTTCCGGCGTGATTGTAAGTTTCCTGAGGCTTCCCCAGTCATGTGGACCTGTGAGTCAATTAAACTTCTTTCCTTTGTAAATTACCCAGCCTCAGGTATGTCTTTATAGCAGCGTGAAAATGGACTAATACACCTGGCATGGCTCCCCTAGCCTCCAGAATAGTAATGCCCCTTCCTTTGTTAATCTCCATTACCAACCCCCCCTTCCTTTGTTAATTTCCATTACCAACCCTACCACAATCCCACCTGTCCACACACCAGGCTGTCCATCCTGAAGTATTCAGCTTGGTCCTGCTACTGTGATCTTCTTTGATCTCTAACCTGTTATTGATAAATAAACTTCTTGGTCTCTTCTGCTCTTGATATTCAATGCCAATTTAAGTCTACCTTTGATGGCGAGTTTAAAACCTTCATTCAGAATATCATTTACTGTGTCAGGGTAAATTTAGATCCTTTCTTCTTTCTGACAAATGAAAGAACTACAAAGCAATAAAGAATAATGTGGACAGTAATAAGGGTAGAAATGGGGAGTCAGCAAAGAAAGACTCAGGTTTAACATATATTACAAATAACATCCTTTCATGGTCATGTCTTTCTTTCTTTCTTTCTTTCTTTCTTTCTTTCTTTCTTTCTTTCTTTCTTTCTTTCTTTCTTTCTTT
>NC_045435.1:171891425-171940051 GCF_002776525.5 Piliocolobus tephrosceles | reverse complement strand
TTTCTTTCTTTCTTTCTTTCTTTCTTTCTTTCTTTCTTTCTTTCTTTTCTTCCTTCCTTCCTTTTAGACAAAGTCTCCCTCTATCACCTAGGCTGGAGTGCAGTGGCATGATCTTGGCTTACTGTAACCTCCACCTTCCAGGTCCAACCAATTCTCCTGTCTCAGCCTCCTGAGTACCTGGGATTACAGGTGCACACCACCACACCTGGCTAACTTTTATATTTTTAGTAGAGATCAGGTTTCTCCATGTTGGCCAGGCTGGTCTCGAACTCCTGGGCTCAAGCCATCCACCCACCTCAGCCTCCCAAAGTGCTGGGATTATAGGTGTGAGCCACTGTCCCTCTCCCTTTCACTGTCATTTCTGACAGCTAAGCTTTTGAGAAGGGAAAATAAAGGTCATTCTTCTTGACAAGTATTGAAATTCAGTTATTCTGTGCTAATAATTTGAGTCTGAATCTGGTTTAAAATCCAGTTATGAGAATCTTGGTCCATAATGAAGACACATGCCCAACATAGGTCATCTCTGCATGGTGACGGCCAAGTCAGTAATAAGAGGCAGGGTTAAGATTTCTCTCTCCAAATAGTTTGTTGTATTTTATATCATTCTACATAATTTGCCATCATTTAGCCAAGAAAGATTTTTAAGTGATTCTTACAAAATACCTACCGTGGTTTTAAAAAACAGCAGCAGCATCAAAACTAATTCAATGAATTAATTAATTCAATTAATTCCACAAATGTTTTGTTTTGTGAAAAGTAATGTTCTAGTGCCCAGTAAGTTTTTTCAAATGCAGATTGAGATTCAGTAGGGAGTCATGAGCTGAACTTAGAAGGTCAGTATTTAATTTTAAAAATGAAATAAACATAGAATGAAATAGAAAATACTGGACTACATCACAATTAGTAAGAATAAATACTGTTTTGTGGCTGGGCGTGGTGGCTCACATCTGTAATCCCAGCACTTTGGGAGGCCAAGGCAGGCGGATCACGAGGTCAGGAGATCGAGACCATCCTGGCTAACACGATGAAACCCCGTCTCTACTAAGAATACAAAAAATTAGCTGGGTGTAGTGACGGGTGCCTGTAGTCCCAGCTACTCGGGAGGCTGAGGCAGGAGAATGGCCTTGAACCCAGGAGGCGGAGCTTGCAGTGAGCTGAGATTGTGCCACTGTACTCCAGCCTGGGTGACAGAGTGAGACTCCATCAAAAAAAAAAAAAAAAAAAAAAGGAATAAATGTTGTTTTGTTAAATTTTGAATCTGGTAAGGGGGGTGTGTGTGCATGTGTGTGTGTGTGTGCATGTGCTACATTTTGTGGTATAGTTTATACTGAGCATAATGTGCTTCTTACTGAGGGTTCCAGTAGAGGAGAGTAGTTTGAGAACATTTTCCTTGTTAACTGAATGAATAGATTGCAAAGTAGGCCAGCTTACTGCCCTCTACAAGTAAAATGCTGCTGGATATCTACTCAAAATGCATTTGATTATGGAGTGGGCAAAAATAAATAGGTAGCAGGAATGTCTTACATTTTCAGATACTCATTGTTTTTCTTCATTCAAACATGAATTCATTTTTTCTTCTCTAGAAAAGGATTTAAAGAAGCTTATAAACACTTGAATATAATAGAATATACACACAAGTAAATAATGAGTGGTAAAAATAATCCAAAAGGAAAAATAGGTTGAGAAGGTGGTACGGAACCAGGACTGAAAGTAGCAGTATTCAGTAAATTCACACATCCTGGAAAGTGGTAAAACAATGAAAAAGAATAAAAGTACACCCCGACATCTAGGACTGATTTGACGTTCACACCTGGACCTCAATGCTATTACAAGTTGGTCTGACACACACAGCCAGGTCATTTTGTTTTCCTCTTGAACATAAACAATCTCGCAGAATACCTATATCTAACAAGGTCACTCTTAGGCCATGATAACGTGAGACAAAAATAAGGTCACTGTGCAACACAAAATAGCACAACATTTTCTTCTCTTGCTGAATGAGTGACAGTGACTTCTTTACCAATGACAGCTTTAATGTCTCCCTAGTCTGTGTTCCCCACAGATAAGACCTATCGAGATTCCCAAAAGTAGGATTGCCTCCACTTATTGATAATACCCAATCTGGAGAGAACCCTGTTTTCTTAGTCCCTCCCAAAAATTGCTCAACCAAACCCCAAATTCTATACCAGGTTCTTTTTGACAACCTTTTCTGAGATGCTCTATGACCCTTTCACGGTGTATGTTTTCCTTTACTGCAATTTGTGAAAAACTCAACTTGTTCAACTACAAGTGTCTCTGGCAGTCTTTGTCTGAGAGTATAGATAACAGCAAAGTTGATTGTCAGCACCATGTCTTGCACGGGACAACAAAATATCATGTTAGAAGCACTTTTCCATCCTTTAGAGAGTGTGTAGGCACGCTCATGTGTGGAGTATGTGTAGGAGGACAACAGTCGTAAAGAGCTAGCTTCATGGAGCTTTATCACCTCAACATAATTTGGACTGAAAATTATCAGTTGCTGAAACTTAAGAGTACCCAGAGTAATTTTAGGTGTGGTAATGTTTTTCGTTGTGTTTTTAGAAAGTACTTATCTTTTAAAGATATATACCAGAATAGTTATGGATAAAACACTGTGAGATCTAGCTAAGACTTGCTTTGAAATCATTTAGGGCAGCGGGGAAGTGGATAAGGGTGTGGGAGAAATAAGACTGGTCATGAGCTAATAATAATTGAAACTGGGTGATGTTCCTATTAAAGTTTATCACTACATTTTCTTTAACTTTAAAAATTTCCATAGTAAAAAGTAACAATAAAAAGATTTCTGGAGTCCAATTGCTCATTTGTGTTTTCAGTTTGGGAAACACCAAAGCGAAATGAGGCTATGAATATGCTGAGAATCAAGGTGTTGGAATTTAGTAGCAGATTCCAGAGTTACGTGAGGGTGTGGAGGTGAGGCAGGACAAGCTTTGGAAAGATGTTATTCAAGGGGAGCAGAGAGTTCAGGCAGATTTCAAGGCAAATGTACACTCCAACTGCAACATCCATCTGAAGGGCTTGGGCAATCAGGTATTAGGCAACAAGGAAGGAATTTGAGATGCAGGAACAGAGCAAGGAGGTCTGAAATGCTGAGTGGAGATTGAAACCTAGATATACTCCTTCAGTAGAGCCTGGCATGCCTGAGATCATGTCTGCTGCTGTGGAGGTAATTCTTAAAGAGAACTACTTAGTTGGTATTGCTTGAGTCACAGAATCAAGTAACTTTGCTTTTTAAAAATCGGATATCATGATTTTTCTAAGGGTTGACACTTAAAAATCAAACACCATGCTTGTAAAAATAAATTCCTAAAATTGCTTTCCATTTTTATGGGGCTGACCTTTCTATTTCAGCATTAAATGTTTCTGGAGAGAAGGAATGATTCATTCATTCAAATAATATTGTTGAGCATCTAGTATACACGAACCTCAGACCTATGTGCTGGAGATAAATAATACCTGACTATATAGAGCTTAGGCTCTGATAAGGAAGATAGAAAGTAATCCAACAATTGTACAATATTAAGTTACAAACTAATGTAAGTGCTTTGAAGAAGTACAAGGAGCTATTAAAGCATGTACCTTATTCTATCTAGAAGAATTACCTGAATATCTCATTGGAATCTATAATTACTGGAAACATTGAAGAAAATAGGACAGTATCAGGAGATGGGAGCAAGAGCAGGCATTTGGTTTGAATGATCAGAATTCTTGGTTTTTACTCTAGAGACAGAGCAATGAGTTACACAGTGACATGCTCACATGGAGGATAAAATTTGTTGTTTTAAAAATAAAGCCCAAGGTGACAAAGTCATCTTAGCCATGAGGAAAACATGATCTGATACAATAATTTGCCCTGTTTTTGAGAATCATTTTAACTGGTAGGAGCTCAGAAGCCTGAGGCATGTGGTGGATGGTGTCTATCTTGCACTTGGTTGAAGAACTACCAGCTAAAATATAGCACAAGTAAATATCTTGTGTTTCTAGGCACATGAAACTCATATATCTTATCCATCAGTGGTAGTTGTCTCCAAAGACATTCACCATTAATCCTTTCCCTTTGTGCACATACATGCCATTCCCCCATGAAGAGGTGGAAACTACCCCTCCTACTTCTTGAATCTTGGCTGGTCTGTACCTGCCTTTGCTATCAGAATATGGCATAAGAGACCTGGGCCATTTCTGGGCTAAGTTTTTAAGATTATTGGTAGCTTCTGCCTTCTTTTTCTCCCTTTTCTTAGAGCATTAAGTCACCATACAATACATCTAGACTACTCTTCTGGAGAAAGGCACCATGTGGAGGATCATGGAGGCACTAAAACAGAGGGTGAAGTAGTTGTCTTGGAAACCCAGCCCAGACAAGCCTCCAGATGACTCAACTGCTGACTGCCATTGCATGAGAACCAACCAGCCAGGTCTAGTAAATCTGCAGAACCATTATAGTCAACAATACATTGTTGTTTTAAGACCCTACTGATATGGTTTGGATCTGTGTCCTCTCCCAAATCTCATGTTCAGTTGTAACCCCCAGTGTTGGAGGTGAGGCCTGGTAGGAGGTGATTGGATCATGGGGACAGTTTCTCATGAACAGTTTAAAGCACCACGACCTCAGTGCTGTTGTCATCGTGATAGTGAGTGAGTGAATTATTGTGAAGTCTGATTGTTTAAAAGTGTGTAGTACCTCCTCCCCTACTCTTGGTCCTGGTTAATAACCAAATGAACCTCTTTTCTTTATAAAGTACCCAGACTCAGGTGTTTCTTTGTAGCAATATGAGAACAGGCTAATACAGAAAATTGGTACCAAGTAGTGAGGCATTGCTATAGAGATATCTGAAAACGTAGAAGCAGCTTTGGAATTGGGTAATGGGCAGAGGTTGGAACAGTTTGGAGGGCTCAGAAGAAGACTGGAAGATGAGAGAAAGCTTGGAACTTCCTAGAAACTTGTTGAATGGTTGTGACCAAAATGCTGAGAGTGATATGGACAGTGAGTCCATGCTGAGGAGGTGTCAGATGGAGATGAGGAACTTATTGGGAACTAGAGCAAAGGTCACTTTTGTTATGCATTAGCAAAGCACTTGGAGGCATTGTGCCCCTGCCCTAGTGATTTGTGGAACTTCGAGCTTCAGAGTGATAATTTAGGGTATCTGGCAGAATACATTTCTGAGTGGCAAAATGTTCAAGATGTGACCTGGCTGCTTCTAACACCCTATGTTCACATGCATGACCAAAGAAATGACATAAAACTGGAACTTACATTTAAAGAGGAAGCAGAGTGTAAAAGTTTGAAAAATTTGCAGCCCAGCCATGTGTTAGAAAAGAAAAGCCCATTTTTCAGAGGAGAAACTCAAGCAGGCTGCAGAAATTTGCATAAGTAAAAAGGAGCTAAGTGCTAATATCCAAGACAATAGGAAAGGCCTCAATGGCATTTCAGAAACCTTTCCAGCAGTACTGCCCATCACAGGCCCAAATGACTAGGAGAGAAGAATGGTTTCATGGGTCAGGCCCAAGGTCTTACTGCCCTGTGCAGTGTCAGGATCCTGAATACTCCAGCTCCATCCATGGCTCAAAGGGGCCCAGGTAGAGCTTGGGCCACTGATTTAGAGGGTGCCATCCATAAGCATTGGCAGCTTCCACATCGTGTTAAGACTTCAGGTGCACAGGGTGTAAGAGTTGAGGCTTGGGAGCCTCCACCTGAATTTCAGAGGAAATATGGAAAAGCCTGGATGTCCAGACAGAAACTTACTGCAGAGGTGGAGCCCTTATGGAGAATCTCTACCAGGGCAGTACAGAGGGGAAATGTGGGGTTGGACCCCCCACACAGAGTCCCCACTGGGTCTCTGCCTATGCCTAGTGGAGCTGTGAGAAGGGGGCCACCACCCTCCAGACCCCAGAATGGTAGATCCACTGGCAGCTTGTACCCTGAACCTGGAAAAGCCACACTCAACACCAGCCCATGAGAACAGCCACAGGGGTTGACTCCTGCAAAGCCACAGGGGTGGAGATGCCCAAGGCCTTGGGAGCCCACCATTTGCATGAGAGTGCCCTGAATGTGAAACATGGAGCTAAAGGAGATTATTTTGGCGCTTTAAGGTTTAATGACTGCCATGCTAGGTTTTGAACTTTCATGGGGCCTGTAGTCCCTTTCTTTTGGCCAATTTCTTCCTTTTGGAATGGGAATGTTTACCCAATGCTGGTACCCCAATTCTTTCTTTCTTCCTTCCTTCCTTTCTTTCTCTTTCTTTCTTTCTTTCTTTCTTTCTTTCTTTCTTTCTTTCTTTCTTTCTTTCTTTCTTTCTTTCTTTCTTTCTTTCTTTCTTTCTTTTTCAGGGTCACACTCTGTTGTCCAGGCTGGAGTGCAGTGGTGTGATTTCAGTTCGCCGCAACCTCCACTTCCTGGGCTCAGGTGATCCTCCCACCTCAGCCTCCTGAGTGGTTGGGACCACAGGCACACATCACCATGCCCAGCTAATTTTTGTATTTTTTTGTAGAGATGGGGTTTCACCATGTTGCCCAGGCTGACCTCAAACTCCTAGTATCAAGCAATATACCTGCCTCAGCCTCCAAAAGTGCTGGGATTACAGGCATGAGCCACCATTCCAAGCTCCCCCATTGCATCTCGAAATTAACTAACTTGTTTTTGATTTTGCAGGCTCATAGGTAGAAGGGGCTTGCCTTGTCTCAGATAAGACTTTGGACTTTGGACTTTTGAGTTAATGCTGAAATGAGTTAAGACTTTGTGGGACTGTTGGGAAGGCATTATTGTAGTTTGCAATTTGAGAAGGATATGAGATTTGGGAGGGCCTGGGGGAATAATGATATGGTGTGGATCTGTATCTGCACCCAAATCTCATGTTGAATTGTAATCCCCAGTGTTGGAGGTGGCGCCTAGTGGGAGGTGATTGGATCATGGGGTTGGTTTCTCGTAAACAGTTTAGTACCACCCCCTCAGTGCTGTTCTTGTCATTGTGAGTGAGTTATTATGAGATGTAGTTGTTTAAAAGTGTATAGCACCTCTAACATCTCTCTTTCTTGGTTCTGCTCCTGCCATGTAAGAGGTCTGTTCCCACTTTGTCTCCCACTGTGAGTATAATCTCCCTGAGGCTTCCCCAGAAGCAGATGCTGCCATATTTCTCTATAGCCCATGGAACTATGAGCCAATTAAACCTCTTTTCTTTATAAATTACCTTGTCTCAGATATTTCTTTATAGGAATGCAAGAACAACCTAATAAAATTACGTTTTGGGGTGATTTTGGCCATAAGTAACCAGAAATTATCTTTAACTGCAAGTACCTACAAAGAGCATAGCTTGCGTTCCACAAATGTTTATTTTTAAAGTTAAATATGGGTTAAGCTATCTTTCTTTGCAGAATATTCCAGATCTGTCCAAATTTTACTGTGGCTTTTAGTAAGGGGCCATGATGAGAATTTAGCAGGATTGGGTAAGTTATCTAGCACATTCCAACTGGACCTGTGTGAAATGACATTGGACAAAGGAAGACTAATATTTACTGATGCTCTATTATGAGCCAGGAATAGTACCATGTACTTGACATGTACCTGGTCAAGTACATTTCATTCATCTCATTTCATTCTCAAAACAACCACACAAAGGAGATGATGTAATCATCTCTATTTTAGAGATGGAAAAACCGAGGCCACAAAGTTGCTGAATGGCAGAGCTCAGTTGGTAGATCTGTTTGATTTCAATGCCAGTTACCTTGCCTGAATGTGTCCCTCATCTGGAGGAGATTCCACAGAAGTATCCTATGGAAGTTACTGAAAAATTTCTATTAAGCAGATGCAGATTCCTTGGAGCCTGACCTGACTCTCTGATGTTTACTTTTCTTTGTGTGAGTGTGAGGAGAGGTGTACTTGAAGGAGGAGAGGGTATGACAATGGATATATTAGAATTCGTTCATGTTCGCTGGGATAAGAGCTTGGTTCTGTCTCCTCCTTGTTATCCACAGAAACGCCCCCTGCCATATCAGCCAGGTGAGAGCTGCAGCAGCCTCCAGCAACTGTTTGAAAGCCTTGAGCATTCTCAGATCTTGGAGGAGATCAAAAGAAACAGTCATGCCATATGGAGAGGGGAGGAAGCCAGCGAGAACTGACCTGCCACATGCTTTCAGACCTCCAAGCTGGCAGGAGACTGCATTCCCTGAACACCACTCCTAAACCTCCTGGATACAGCAGTCTCCACCCTGGGCCCAGAGGCTTCTCTGGGGGAGTGAGGTGAAGACACCCCAGGTGAAAAGCTCTGGTTTGGATCAATCTTCTCCCTAGCTTGAGGTGCTAAGATGTCACTTTGCAACACAGTGGCTTCAACTTCTGAAACTTCAGCATTCTTTAATATAGAATTATATATATCATCCTGGTTTACGGCTTGCAGAGGAAGTATGTATTCATTATGCTTAAGACATTCTTAAGATTATCTTCTTTCCCCTTCAGAAAGTTTTATGTTTTTTTTTTCTTCTTTTTTTTTTTTTCTTTTTAAGGACTTAGCCTCTTGCTTCCAGCTTTAGTTTTATTTTTGCTTTTCTTTCCACAATTAGATTCAGGAAAGAAAAATACATCAAGACTCTGTCCCATCCTGCAGAGTTGGAAAATCTCCTTAGAAAGAGTCTTGAAAGGAGGAACACAATGTTTGTTTACTGAATTAAATAACCTTCCAGTTGGCCATCTGGAAAGAGACTTAAAACTATCATCAAAAAGACAGAGTCACTACCACAAAGGCTGAAAGACTTGTCTATTAAAGGGCCATGATGAGAATTTACTGGGCTGAGAATTAACACGTGGTTACAGGGCTTTTTACCGTAACTTAGTTTTATATCCCTGAGGGCATCCTCCTGAATCGCTAGAGTATGTAGCGGAAGAAGGTCTCAGTCTAAAGCAAGTGGAAGCTACCTTCGGGTTGCTAGTCCAGTCAGAATCCAGGTCTTGCAGCTCTTTCACCAACTCTACTGCTAAATCACAGACTTCTTATTAGAAAAATTGCTTCTATATCACAGTTTACTTTTCTATAAAACAGCATAGGCCAGGCATGGTGGCTCACACCTGTAATCCCAGCACTTTGGGAGGCTGTGGTGGGAGGATCACTTGAGGTCAGTAGTTCAAAAGCAGCCTGGCCAACATGGTGAAACCTCATCTCTACTAAAAATACAGGCATAGTGGCACACACCTGTAATCTCAGCTACTCAGTAGGCTGAGGCAGGAGAATTGCTTGAACCCAGGAGGTGAAAGTTGCAGTGAGCTGAGATAGCACCACTGTGCTCCAGCCTGGGCAACAGAGGGAGACTCTGCCTCAAAAACAAAACCAAAAACCAGCATAAAACTTCTCTATAAAACAGTATCAAGCCCAGGGATCTGAGGCATGATTAACGTGTTTGAAATCATTGAGCAAGCTACTTCTTGTGAAGATTAAAATATAGCTATGCATTTTCAGCTTTGTTTTTATTTTGTGTTTAGTTGTCGTTAAACCACAGGGCATTTTGCATTTTTACAAAATGATTTTATGCATCTTAGTCATTCTTCATAAAACATCATTAGGTAGAATACTATGAGAAGGGAAGGAAGAAGAGGAAGGAGAAAGGGGGAAGGAAAAAGCAGGGAGGGGTCCTCAAGGAGCTATGTGAGTTAGGTAAGTCGTAGGAGAAGTCAGAACTGAAAGGGAAGTCACACTGTGACCTGGAGACTTTAGTCTCTCTGGCAGGAATATTACATTTGTCTTCTTGAAGCCTTGAGGGCATCATTGTACAGTAGCTGATTGGGAAGTTCTGCTCTTTGAGTCAGTTGCTTCCTTGGGATGGGGAGATGGGTAGGTCTGGAAACCCTTCCATTTTCTATGTCCTACTCCTGAAGCTTTGTACCCATGGGTTGCATTGCTTTAAACAGCCATTAAATCAAGTATTAATTTTGATCACCATAATTTTTGCTCCCCAAATGTTTCTGCTTGTTCTAAACCCTGTAAAACTGTCTTCCACCCACAGGCCTTCTCAAACAGCCTCTTCCTGGGCTCCTGCTTTCCTAGACAGAACCATAATAACACCTGGTTAATGCCTATTCTACGACAATTATCAGGCTCCTGCAGGTAGCAGAGTTATTTATGCATTCAAATAGGTATTCATGTAGCTATGGTCACCACAAATCTCTGTTCCTCTAAATAACATTAACCAGGATTTATTTTGTTCTTACTAAGTCTCAGTCATTGTTCTAAGTGTTTGGTATGAATTACATCATTTAGTTCTCATAACAACTTTATGAAGCAGGTAATATTATTATACCCTATATACAGATGGGAAAATGTAGGCACAGTAAGCTACCCAAGGTCATGCTTTTAGAAAGTGGTGGGCTGGGATTCAAGCCTAGGTAGTCTGTTTCCAAAGTCGTTAGCCTACTGCGATATCCTGCCTTCCCAATAAAGAGCAAGCCTCTATGTCATGATTACTGAGTTTAATAAATATGTGTGGAACTGAATTAAATGAAAATTTTTGACAAAGAGTCTTGCAACCTTTGTATGTTTTCAACTTACAGTGGGCCCTGATTTCAGGAAAATGTCTGAAAATGAAACATGCAAGAAAATGACTGGAGGTGAGAAGAACCACATGTAGCATTAGGCTGGCGCAAAAGTAATTATGTTTTTTGCCATTACTTTGGCGAAAAAAAAAATGCAATTACCTTTGCTCCAACCTAACAGAAAGAACTCTGGGTTTAGAATCTAAAACCTGGCTTAAGTCCCGCTCATGACACTTAGCAGCGTAGAATCCTTGGATAAGGAAATTAGGCTTATTGAGTCTCAGTTTTTTCATCTGTCAAAGAGGGCTAACATTTTTCATCTGTCAAAGAGAACTAATCTACTTCAAATGGTTGTTGTGAAGGTTAAATAAGGCAATATGGCCGGGCACGGTGGCTCATGCCTGTAATCCCAGCACTTTGGGAAGCTGAGGCAGGCAAATCACGTGAGGCTAGGAGTTCAAGGCCAGCTGGGCACAGTGGCTCACACCTGTAATCCCACTGCTAGGCAACCTGAGGTGGGAGAATTGTTTGAACCTGGGAGGCAAGGTTGCAGTGAACTGAGATTGTGTCACTGGATTCCAGCCTGGGTGACAGAGTGAGACTCTGTCTCACATATGTAACATGTCTGTGTGTGTGTGTGTGTGTGTGTGTTGAGATGGAGTTTCATTCTTCTTGCCCAGGCTGGAGTGCAATGGTACGATCTCAGCTCACTGCATCCTCTGCCTCCCGGGTTCAAGTAATTCTCCTGCCTCAGCCTCCCAAGTAGCTGGGATTACAGGCATGCGCCACCATGCCAGGCTAATTTTGTATTTTTAGTAGAGACAGGGTTTCTCGGTATTGGTCAGGCTGGTCTCGATCTCCCGACCTCAGGTGATCTGCCCGCCTTGGCCTCCCAAAGTGCTGGGATTACAGGTGTAAGCCACCACACCAAGCCCATGTGTTTTGTATATTATAAACCATCATACAAATACTTGCTTAATTTAAAATAAAAGTATAGAAACTATGTATTTTTAAAAAATTACTAGAAAAAATGGAATGGAAGAAAAGTCTTGTTTTCCTTGATTGAAAATATAATTTCAGGTCCAAAGATAATGACTTTGTGGGTCTTCAGCAGACTTTGTATTTTATACATCAGATCTTGCAGTTTCCAACTTGACAGTTAGACACAGAGTTCAGATTTCAACAGCAGTTTTATTTCAGTGGGGGCATCTGAAGAGAGTGAAGTGGAGGTAGTTTTTCTAACTCTTCTCGAAGACTGAACATTTTAATTTTGATTTATTCAATCATGTTCGTGTTTAAACAAAACTTTGCTCCTGTAGAAAAGTCTGACATTTTGTTTGCCCCATAGCTGTAATAAGGTAACCTCGAAAATACTTCGTTTGACTATGGGTCTCAAGTTTAAAAGTTTCCCTTCTTACAGAAGGAACAGAGTAGAAAAATTGTAACTTTTAAACAGAAATATCTCTATCCAAAGAATTGCTGGAACCAAAATGGCATCCTTATACAATAGACTACATTTTTTCTTTCTTGATTTGTTTCTTTTTTAGGAAAATGATCATTTCAGGAACTGTGAAGTGTTAAAGGGAAAGTATATTAGAACTATCATGAAGTGGCAGGAGAAGCCATATTAGCTGTCAGTGGTTGCTCTCTTTGCTACCCTTTCTTAACGATGCTGGCTTCCATATCTCAGCTTCAACTAGAGCCCCTTCATAAAATTGATGATGATGATGATGATGGTGATAATGGTGTGTGTGTGTGTGTGTGTGTGTGTGTGTGTGTGTGTATGTGTGTAGGGCTTCTTAAAGTAGGAATCATATTCATATTTACCTTACTCTGCGTTGTTCACAGAAACACTCTGGAACCCACATTGGTAGCCCCACAGCCAGCCTCTAGGAGCATCTGGCCAAAACTCCTCCAGGTCCACTAGAGTCCAGTGGGATTCTGGGTGGATCCTTTGGGCTTTGCATAGGAAATTATTTCTGTTTCTCCTATGGCTGATGCAGAGCTTTCTGTCTCTCTCCCCTAAGTGCCTTCCCTACCTGCCACAGAAACTCCGTCTTTTCTGAGGCTTCCTGAAACCAAAGATCTGGTTTGAATGACATTGACTTGGGATTGTGGTTTGAGTGACTTCCCGATTCTAGAGCATCAGCTATCCCATTACTCTTCTCTACCTCAGTGTCTAGGTCCCATTGAGAGTCCCTACACTCTTTGAACCTATAGGCAGTGTCCCTCCTTAGAAACTAAGAACTGGAGAAACAGGGCCCTTGCCACATCAGGGTTAAACAGGAGGGCTGCCATGCTAGGCGTACCCCCTTATAATGAGTAACAGGGGGATCTACTATGCCTGGAGGAGGGACACGACACCACCTGTTAGTCACCGCCACTCAGTCATATCTGGGGGCCGACATGGTAATTAAGTGCTCCATATCATACCATGTTTCCTGTAACCTTTGTTCAATTCCTAATTATTACATCATGCTTTTTTTTCAACTTAGATAAGAACATATTACAGGTGTATTTGTAAGCAAAGTTCTTTTTTGAGAAAAGATAGGTAATCGCTTCATGGGAAACCAATGCTATGAACTCAAAAAAGGAGTTAATATAGGCAATGTTTTCTACTTGTGTTTATATTTTGAAGTTGGAGATTAGTGACCTTAACTGGAAGTCTGAGATCACTGCCTTCACAGAGTTTGGAGCACAGTAAGGATATTTTTCTAAGCACCACTCAGGCAAGAGAGACTAAAATGCCAGTTCGTGCTTTTTATTTGCATAGTAAGGTTTGGACCCGGAACCAGTAAAGACAGTTGGGGAAGCTGACTTCATCAAAATCTACATTTCATATTCCTATCACACAGCCATTTGGAAAGAAAAAAATACACATAAACAAACAAATGAACAGACCCGTTTTCCCATATGTCCTAAGAACTTCCCACTGCATTGTTATTCTTTTCCTATGCAAATCTCCGTATGGAAAATATTTTAGGTAGCAGTCAGGCCTATGAATACAAGGCAGTGGCAATGCAAGAAAAGATGTATGTTTTACTGCTGCTAAAAATAACTAGAGCAAGCCACACCTTAAGATGATTAATCAGCTCAGTGTTCTCTAATAAAAGCTAATTATTTCCTTCTCTTTAATTGCTTATTTATATTTGTAGCCTTCACTTATTACTGAGGGTTTGATGTAAAAATGTCATGGGGGTTGGCTGGTAGAATGTACCACATGAAATAATATGGTTTGAATGGAAGAATCTTTCTAGTTAAAAGCTTAATTAGAGAAAAGTGTCTGATACATTGGAAGGCAAACTGGTAGCTTTCAGATCCTGAAGAGTCACATACGCACACTTTAGCTTATTATTAAACTGCTTGAATACAGTTATAAAAACTAAAGTCTTTATTTTTCTGGGGGTGGTACTGCTTTTAATAAAACTTCAAATTATCTTTGATTCTCTTATTCCTGGCTGAAAAGTTTGAATGTGCTTCTTAATAGAAACAAAATACACATATTAAAATATTAAAATGGGGCCGGGCGCGGTGGCTCAAGCCTGTAATCCCAGCACTTTGGGAGGCCGAGATGGGCGGATCACGAGGTCAGGAGATCGAGACCATCCTGGCTAACACGGTGAAACCCCGTCTCTACTAAAAATACAAAAAACTAGCCGGGCGAGGTGGCGGCGCCTGTAGTCCCAGCTACTCGGGAGGCTGAGGCAGGAGAATGGCGTAAACCCGGGAGGCGGAGCTTGCAGTGAGCTGAGATCCGGCCACTGCACTCCAGCCTGGGTGACAGAGCGAGACCCCGTCTCAAAAAAACAAACAAACAAACAAACAAACAAAAAATTAAAATGGAATCAAAATACACATATTAAAATACTAGAAGGATCAAGTACTTCTAAAAAACTTTTTGTTTTTCAGTTGTAGAATCTTCTTTATTAAATTCGTTTGTTACAATTATTCTATGTTGCTTCTAAAGAAATATCTATGGAAAGTTAAAAATGCAGGGAAACCATGGTTACACTCATCAGAACAGGATTACAGAATTACTACCATGTATCTTCACTATCTTCAGAAGATTTATTCTGCATTGTTGGTTTCAATTATATGTAACATATAAGGCTACTGTGAGCTAATCACATACCTATGTACAAAGTAACATTAAGTCATAATTTCTAGAGCTGAAAATCTGGTGCACCAGAGGCTGAACGTTTGTGACTGCTGGAGATTCTTATTTTGGAAAGTACCATGACTTGCTCTGTAATGATGGGACTATGTATGACACAGGCTGGAAAGTGGCTGGCGTTCCTGACCAATGTGGAACTCTATAGTACACATATCTGAGACTAGGGAAGAACAAAAGGAAAATAAATGAGTAGACAATATGTGTAAGAAAAGATAAAAGGAATTGGGATGGTTTGGTTCAGAGATGAGAAGGCTAAATGGAAGTTCAATTTTATGAAGGCTCTACCATTGCATTGTCTATACTGGGAGGTGGCCACTTTATCTTTGCAGAACTGTGTCTTCTGAAAGCCACGGCTCAGAAGCCATCTTTAAGGTATTAGGGAGGCAGACTGTGATGGCTAAACTACACTGTGACATGAAATGCCAAGAATGATGGGATCTTAACATTCAAGAGTAGATACAAAGCAAGCTACTGGCTTGAATAATAATTTTGTAGTGACTTGAAGGATTTCATGTCCAAATTTGGATTGTTTCACGTTTATTATTGTTAGCATTACTGGGTGCCTACTAAGTGCATGACATTTTGGGAGTATGACAGTGTCATTTAGCTATTTATTTAATTAATGTATTCAGGGAATATACAAAATGCCAACACTTACTGAGCATTTTTGTTAAAGTTTTACTTTTTGTGTATATTAACCCATTTACTCAATATAATTGTGCTGTGAAATAGGTACAATTGTATTTCTCATTTTACAGATAAGGAAACTGTAAAGGCTACATAACCAAAATAACCAAATTACTAACAAAGAATAAATTACTTCCATAAAGTCTCATAAATTGTAAATGGCATAATTTGAATTCAAACCCAGGCATTCTGGCTCGAACACTTTTCCTTTTAATCTCTCAGCTATATACGATTATATATATATATATATACACACACACACACACATATATATACACGCACACATATACATACACACACATATACATATATAGATAAAGAGTAATTTAAAATTTCACATACAGAATTTGATAAATGTAGATGGCCTACAGATGCCTGCTCTGAAAGCTGATATTAGTTAATAATTACTATGAGAATAGAATCCTGTGATTACCTCCTTAATAACCAACAATTACCCCTCCCTCCCTCCTTCCCCCCTTCTCTCACTTCCTTCCTTTCCTTCTTTCTTTTTTTCAGAAGGTTTGTGATTCTTGTTTTACTTGTGAAATATAGTCTTCGTATTTTGAAATAAAACATCCTGCCCTCTTTCCTAGTTATTTTAAAGGGTAGTAATTATTATGATTGTACATGTCATTGAACTTTGAAGTGTTACTGCTTTGGTGGCTCTGGTTCTAATTATAACATAAAAACCAAAGGAGGTTTATGACTTCCAAGGGTGATAAGGTCTAGAGATAAGGCCTCAGAAGAATATCCTTACCAGCAGAAGTTCAAACTAGTCAGGATAAATTGTGAGATCACTCAGTATCATCTACTTTTAGAGATTCTTTGTGACTTTTTACTGTCATTCTGTGAACTTTAGCCATACTGACTTCCTTAAAGCCAAATTAAAGAAAAAAATTCAAACCATACAAGCAATATTTACAAGCAAATATTTAGCCAAAACAACACATGTCTAAGTTGTTTGTTTGTTTTGGGAATGAAATAAAACTTTATGGTTAAAATTGTCATTCTTTTTTTATCTTGTCCCAGTCCTAATACCCTTCCTCCCTTTCCAGAGTTAATGCTGTCACAAATCTGTTGTGCATCTTTTAAGTCTATATTTTCATATTTTTTCTATTTTTATATGTAAAAACAAACTCTCTCTATATATCTGTACATATGTATATATAGAGAGTATAATATATAGAGAGTACATGTATATATAGAGAGAATTTGTTTTATATATATATAAAAAATAGAGACATAGAGTTTGTGTGTGTGTGTGTGTGTGTGTGTGTGTACAAATATGTATATATAGAAAGAGAGAGAGAGAAAGTATTCATGGAGGGTTAATTTCAGGAACCCCCAATCCCACAGACGCTCAAGTCCCTGATATAAAATGGCATAGTATTAATGTTTGCATTAATCTACATGTAATCTACACATATCCTCCCATATACTTTAATCATCTCTAGATTACTCATAATACCCAATACAATGTAAATGCTGTGTAAATAGTTGTTTTACTTTATTATATAGAGAATAATGATGAAAAAAGAAAAAAGTCTGTACATGTTTATCCACGTTTTCCCCTGAATATTTTTGATTCCAGTTGGTTGAATTCATGGATGTGGAACTCACAGATACTGAGGGCTGACTATGTATAATATTTTTTGTGATTTTTTATACTTTTAGATAAATATTATGTTATACATGTAATTTTGAACCTTACTTTTTTATTCAATAATATTGTATAATATCTAATCCTGATAGTATATAGTTCACATGAATAAAATAAATTTTATTAATGCATCTTCCTAATGGTAGACATATAGAATGTTTCTAGTTCCTACATAGTTTTAAAAATTGTGTTTATAAACACCTTTCCCTAATTTTTTATCCTTATGTGCACATGAGAAAATTTTTCTGGAACATTTACATAGAAATTGATTGACATGATGGGGAATAAGTGTGTTTTTAATTTTACTAGAAATCGGAAAATTGTTTCCAATGCAGCTGATCTAATTTACACTACATGCCCATCATGAATATATGAAATTTACACTACACGCCCATCATGAGTTTCTTTACCAATACTCAGATTTTTAAGATTTTGTAAATCTGATGGATGCAAAATGGTATCTCAGAAACTGACTTCATTTTAAAGTGAATATAAACATACTACACAATTATCAGTAGAATAACTACAGTAAAGTGTTATGAGGTAGGAAATTAAACACTCTTATATAACATGTTCTGCATACTTCTCCATTTGATGAAGGTAACATATTTTATGTAATGAATCTCCTACTGTTGAACATTTCTGCTTTTCCTTTAGGAAAATTCCTAGAAGTGGCATTCCAGGGTTAAAGGGTATGAATGATTTTAAAAGGGCCAGATAGTAAATATTTCAGGCTTTGTGAGACAGATGGTTTCTATTGTAGCTATTGTAATGTGAAAGCAGCTATTATACTATGTAATGAATGAGCCTGTGTTCCAATAAGACTTTATTATGGACACTGAATTTGAATTTTGTGTAATTCTCATGTATCACAAAAAGTTACTATTCTTTTGATTTTTTCAACTATTTAAAAATGCAAAAACCGTCCTTATCTCATTGGCTACACAGAAACAGTGATGGCCATGGGTTTGTCAGATATCTTAATTGCAGATTCTGATAGAATAACAGAACTGGATGAAACCTTAGGAATAAATTAGAGCAACTTCTTCCTTTGAAATATTTAAAAAAGTAAGGCCTAGAGAGTGTAAAATTTTGACCAGGTTTTCTGCATTATTCGTGGAGACATGGAACATCAATAGTACTGAGTCAGAAGAAAATAATTTCATCCCTAAAGATGAAAAGAACAACCCCAAAACACTTAAAAAGATACGTTTAAAGTAGGTAAAAAGTATGCAAAATTTCTACATTATTTCTTTTTTCTTTTTTTTTAATTTGATTTATTTTGAGAAGGAGTCTCGCTCTGTCACCCAGGCTGGAGTGAAATAACATGGTCCTGGCTTACTGCAACCTCTGCCTTCCGGGTTCAAGTGATTCTCCTGCCTCAACCTCCCAAGTAGCTGGGATTACAAGTGCCCACCACCATGCCTGGCTAATTTTTGCATTTTTAGTAGAGATGGGGTTTCACCATGTTGGTCAGGCTGGTATCGAAATCCTGACCTCATGATTGCCCCGCCTTGGCCTCCCAAAGTGCTGGGATTACAGGCATGAGTCACCGCACCCGGCCCAATTTCTGCATTATTTATTACAACTGCATATGAATCTACAATTATCTCAAGAAGCATTTCAATTAAAAATAAAGATATGTTTAAGCTAACAAAAATCAAATTTTCTAGAAACCACATCCTGCCCTAGGAAGAAATCAGGAAACAATCTTTCATTCTAAATAGCATTTAAAATGTCTCATCAGCAATCATTTAATTTCTTGATGTAGAAACCATATAGCCTGTAACAGTTAACGTCATAGATGCCAAATACTGAAGACAGCATCAAATTTACATCCCCTTAGAAATAAGCATGCTAGGGAATTCAATGACTCAAGACACTGCCCTTTATAAAGCCTGTTAAGGGAAGTTTTATAGCTAACTCTTGTTAAGAATAAACCTGGTCAATGAAGGCCACTCCTAGGACTCTTGAAGAAACCTCTGTGCTGCATGCCCTGTTGGCAGTCATGACAGTACTTTGCACTGCACTAGAACACCCTGTGACCATCTTTATGTGACAAGGGCAAAGACAGAGAAAACTTCAGTCTCTGTGGAAATGTAGTCATGCCTACTACAGTGGGGAAAAGCCCAATTCCAAACCATCTGCAATGGAAATAAAATACCAGATGTCTCTTTGCTATTGGTAGGTCTCCTGTAGAAGACAGGCCCATATGGGATCACCAAATAGTCCCACATATTTTGGAATTTTTAAATAATAAACCAGAGAAGTAAGTACAAAAGGAGGATTTCTTCATACATTGGTTAGAGAGTCTCACAGTTTCCTGAAATCTAAAAACTGATTTAAGAATTGTTTGATCGATCGATGTATTTATCTATTGACTAGTTCATTTATCACACAATGTCATTAGGCAGGAGCTATGAACCTTGTCCTGAGCTACGCACTACATGAAGTTACAAAACTTCATTTCAGGAAGATATAGAAGTATCTGACATTCTGGGTGTAAATGTGGCTGGGACACATCCACCTGCAGCAACCAAATTTCCATTCATTAGTTCAACAGTCATAAGGTAGACTAAAGTAACTGAAATATGTTTTAAAGTTCTCTAAAGCCTTCCAAAACTGTATGCATAGTCTTTTCTGTTAGGATTCTGTGCATGGATAGAAGAATATTTTGTGTCTCTACAGCGGTGCAGACTCCCAAATAAACTTTCACAAGTTATCTCACTTAAACCTTTCAAACTTCTCTTAAGTAGTCTTGCAGAGTGAATATTGTTTATCATATTTAAATTTAAAGGACTTACTGATGTTTACCCAGTTCTTGAGGCAACCAGTCATTGAGGCAAGCAGTATAATATAACAGAAATAAAACGTGGTCTTTGAGCTTAAACTGTCCTGAATTTGAATTCTGTGTTTGCATTTATAACTAAGGCAGCTTGGACAAATTACTCAGCCTCCTTGGGTCTCAGCTTTCTTGTTTGCTAAACAAGAATAATGTCCATTGCAATGAGTTGTTATGAGGATTAAAGGAGATAGGTTCTCAGTTTTCCCACTATAGGCTCAGTGTTACAGGTTAAATTGTGTGCCCTTCAAAATTCATAAATTGAAGTTTTAGCCCATGTACCACAGAATGTGGGCTTCTTTGGAAATAAGGTTATTACAGATGCAATTAGTTAAGATGAGGTCATTAGAGTGGGCCCTAATCCAATAAGACTGGTGTCCTTACAGGGGAAATGTAGACACAGAGGCATACATACATGCAGAACACCATATGAAGATGATGATGCAGGGCAGGCTAAGCCCCTTGGGGATACAGGGCAGGCTTTGCCCAGGAAAGAATTCAAGGGTGAACTGTGGTGGTGGTAGACAGCAACTTTTGCTGAAGCCACAGTAGAGAGTATCAGCAGAGGTACTGCTCCTTGCAGAGCAGGGCTACCCCATAGGCAGTGTGCCCCAAGTAGCAGCTCAGAGGTAGTTCTTCAGGCATATTTATATCTACTTTTAATTATATGCAAAATAAGAAGATTATGCAGAAATTTCTAGAAAAAGGGTGGTAGCTTCTGGGTCATCAGGTCGTTGTCATGGAAAGGGATGGTAACTTCCAAGTGTTGCCATGGCAATGGTAAACTGACATGTCACATTGATGGGTGTGTCTTACAGAAAGCTGCTTCCACTCCATCCCTGTTTTCAAAGCTAGTCTTCAATTTGGTCCAGTGTCCGAGCCCTGCCTCCAGAGTCAGATCTTTCCTCCTGAGTTGTTCCTACCTCCTCCTACCTCAAAGGCAAAGACTGAGGTGATGTTTCATAAGCCAAGGAATGCCAAGGATTGTCAGCAAACCACTGGAAGCTAGGTGAGAGGACTAGAACAGATTTTCTTACAGCCCTCAGAATAAACCAACCCCTGACCAAGCTTTGATCTGGGACTTCTAGCCTCCAGAATTTTGAGACAATACATTTCTGTTACTGGAGCTGCCTAGTTTGTAGTACTTTGTTGCAACTGCCCTATCAAAAGAATACACTCAGGATTCAGTTTTCTCTCTTCAGAGTCAGTTGCTACCTGTCTTGCTTCTGAGCTTTCATACTTTTGTTACTGTTGTTCTCTCCCATGTTCTTCACAGCCCATGGGCTTATGCTTGAATACAAAACAAAACCCAAACCCTTAGGTGTTAAGTGAAGACTTGGAAAGGGGTGCATCTAGCTTTTTGCACTCCATTTGCCATTTTCCCTGGGAGTGTGGTTTTAAAAAATTGTTATTTGCAAACACGAATCCTTTCTTTTCTCTTCAGTATTTTTCTTAGAGAAACAAAAAAATGCCATTGTTGAAAAAACCAATTAAAATTTCTCCCAAGGGGCTAGGTTCTGCTTAGAGGAAGAAAGCAAATCATTTTTAATGGGGAGATATCTCACTAACATCTTTCTTCTGTTTAAAATAGATGAAGACAGTTAAAACTCTAGACATATAGGGGTGACAGGAAGTGAAGAGAGTTGGAATGTCCATATTTTTGCCTAGAGAAGACACTTCTATCTCCCAGGAAGGAGATTCGAACTTGTAAGTCTGATCAACGATTGCTGCAATATCTGTTTAGCCAGCAAGTACTCAAAGTCGCAAGTCAGAAAAAAAGCAAAGATATGACAAGGCATATTTAAAAGTCATTTGATGAGGGCATGATTACAGGTTTAATAAGATATCAGTGACTGGGTCAGATTTCATTTTGGGTATTTCAGCAATTATTGCAGTAAGGATTTCCCAGACTGGAATTAATTGAAGTTCTTATTTTAACAACTTAAAAATGGGAAATTCTTATATTACATCTTAAAAATTCCTGAAGGCTTAATGAGAATTTTCTTCATCTGAATAAATACCATTATTTATTTATTTATCTATCTGTCTATTTATTTATTTATTTATGGTTTTTTTTTTTTTTAATTTTTTTTTTTTGAGACGGAGTCTGGCTCTGTCTCCCAGGCTGGAGTGCAGTGGCCAGATCTCAGCTCACTGCAAGCTCCGCCTCCCGGGTTTACACCATTCTCCTGCCTCAGCCTCCGGAGTAGCTGGGACTACAGGCGCCCACCACCTCGCCCGGCTAGTTTTTTGTATTTTTAGTAGAGACGGGGTTTCACCGTGTTAGCCAGGATGGTCTTGATCTCCTGACCCCGTGATCCGCCTGTCTCGGCCTCCCAAAGCGCTGGGATTACAGGCTTGAGCCACCGCGCCCGGCCTATTTATGTATTTTTGAGAGAGAGTCTCGCTCTGTTGCTCAGGCTGGAGTGCAGTCATGTGATCTTGGCTGACTGCAGCCTCTGCCTTCTGGGCTCAAGTGATTCTCCTGCCTCAGCCTCCCGAGTAGCTGGGATTACAGGCATGCACTGCAATACCCAGCTAATTTTTGTATTTTTAGAAGAGATAGGGTTTCACCATGTTGACCAGGCTGGTCTTGAACTACTGATATCAAGTGATCCACCCACCTCAGCCTCCCGAAGTGCTGAGATTACAGGTGTAAGCCACTGTGCCCACCCCCCATTATTGTTATATGGCCTTCTGAATGATAGTAACAGAAATAATAAAACATTCTACTTACTGAGCATTAATATATGTTTGTTATCTATTGCTGAATAAAAAAACATCCCAAAGTATAGTTACTTAAAACAACAACAAATTATTTCTCACAATCCCAAATGTTGTAGGGGCAGTTCTGTTGGTCTCACCTGAAATTACTCACATGGCTGCATTCAGCTGGCAGATTGACTGAGGACCAGAATCAGCTGAGGCTGTGCTCAGGTTACCTCGGTTCTCTTCCATGTGGCTAACTTGGGCTTGCTTACAGCATGGCAGTCACAAGCATTCCAAGAGGGATTATTTTAAAGGAGAAGAAACAGCCTTCTTAAGGACCAAGCTTAGAAGCTCCAGAATCATTTTCACTAATTCTGTCCCTCAAAACTGGGTCACACTTAAAATTTCTTCAATTGATCTCAGTACTTGTTGAACATTATCTCTGGGAATAAATTTCACTAGATTCATATATCTACATTTGTCTCTTTTTTTTTAAGACAGTTTTGCTCTGTCACCCATGCTGGAGTGCAATGGCACGATCTCAGCTCACTGCAACCTCTGCCTCCTGGGTTCAAGCGATTCTCCTGCCTCAGCCTCCCAGGTAACTGGGAATACAGGTGCCTGTCACCACACCCGTCTAATTTTGTAGTTTTTAGTAGAGACGGGGTTTCACCATGTTGGCCAGGCTGGTCTTGAACTCCTGACCTCAAGTAATCCACCCACCTCAGCCCCCCAAAGTGCTGAGATTATAGGCATGAGCCACCGCACCCAGCCTATTTGTCTTATTTTTAAAAGGGGCAAAAACCGTTTTGAGTTCTGTAATCATGAAGGTCATTTAGAAGTATACATAATACGTGTGTTGTAAGTACTGCTGAATTAATAATTTCCACAGCAATAATAACTAAACATGCCACCTGCATCTTGCCTCATATTTTGTAAATGTCCCATGTAAATTTTAGAAACTAGAAGAAAAAGAAATTATCAGGCTGCCCAGATTCAAGGAGGGAGGCAATAGACTCTACCAGTTGGAGTGAGGAGCAGCATGTGTGTACCTGGTGGGAGGGATTATTTGGAGGCCATATTGGAGACTATCTACCACAGACAGGCACTGCACTTACTGCTTTATATGCATGTCCTTATTTAATCCTCACAATAACACTGTCAAATGATTGCAATTGATCTTTGAACAACGTGGGTTTGAGCTCTCTTCCTTGGCGCTGCCTATGCAGTTGGCAGCCATCTCCCACTTAGCATCTGGGCCACACTCAGACTCCTCGTGAAGCCCATGATCATGAAAACCAGGACCAAGACATTCATCTGGCATCAGTCTGACTGATATGTCAAAATTAAGCAGAAACCCAGTGGTATTGACAACAGGGTTCGTAGAAGATTTAAGGGCCAGATCTTGATGCCCAACATCGGTTGTGGGAGTAACAGCAATAATGACAACAAAGCACATGCTGCTCAGTGGCTTCCTGATCCACATGTCAAGGAACTGGAAGTGCTGCTGATATGCGATAAATCTTACCGTCCTGAGATCACTGTTTCCTCCAAAAACAGCAAAGCTATGGTGGAAAATGCAGCCCAGCTGGCCCTCAGTCACCAGTCCCAGTGCCAGGCTGTGCAGCGGGGAAAATGAACTGACAGCTCATGTCTACATTTTGTTTGTGTTTAAATACAACCATAAGAACTGGAAACAAACAAACAAACAAACACGGGTTTGAACTTCGTGAGTCCACTTATGTGTGGATTTTCTTCTGCCTCTGCCACCCTAAGACAGCAAGATCAAGTCCTCCTTTTTCTCTTCCTCCTCAGCCTACTAGGCATGGAGATGAGGAGATCGAAGACCTTTATGACGAACCACTTCCACTTAATGAATAGTAAATACATTTTCTCTTTCTTATAACTTTCTTAACTTTCTTCATAACTTTTCTTTTCTCTAGCTTACCTTAGTGTAAGAATATAGCATAAAATACATGACACACAAAATATTGAGTGCTTATTTTACTAGGAAGCCTTCTGATAAACAGCAGGCCATTGGTAGTTAAGTTTTGGGGAAGTCAAAAGTGATGCATGAAGTTTTGACTGCACAGGGATTGGCACCTCTGACTCTCATGTGGTTCAAGGGTCAACTGTATGATTTTTGTCATTTATCAGTAGAGATAGACTTGACAGGCCCCAATTTTGCTTCTAATTCCTAATGTTCAACTATAGCCAGGGCTTCTCTTAGAATAAATGAAGGTCTTGCCTTTTTGCCAATTTTGAAGGTAGAAGGAACTGCAGATTTAAAGTTAGTGAGCTGTGGGTCTGAATCTGGCCCCACGATCTGCTAGGAGTGTTTCTTATCTTTCAGTCTAGAGCACTTCATCTGTGACGTGAGAATGCCAGTATCTTTCTGAAAGGGTTCTGACAAGGATTAAAATATAACATATAAACTAAATATATAGGGTTGGGAAAGATGGTCAATGGTTTTAAACGTTAGCATTAGGAAACCAAATATATTTACACGCTGTTCACTAGCATTCTGTTAATGATTCCTATTCATTGAGAAACAGTTTATAAAAAAAAAAAAGACAAATAAGAATGGGGGGTGACTTAACCTGTTCCAGTTATCTATTGCTATGTAATAAACCACTCAGATTTTCGTGGCTTAAACCAACAGCTTATTGTTTCTCATAGATCTGTAGATAAAAACTTCTTAAAGATTTCTTGTTGTGGCTTTCTTTGGAAAAGACAATCTACAATAAAATCCTGTCTAGATTCCTCATAATTAATATCTAAAGGTAGTGTTTCTTATGAGCCCCTCCCTGTTGTCTCACTGTAGTTATTTTGGCCGATTCTATCACCTGTTCTATCTTTAACTAGGAAAACCTTTTGGGAATCCAAAGGGGTCCTGTGTCCCTGTATCACAGTGACCAATCTGTTCCCGAAGCTGAAAAACATCTACAGGAAAGATTGACCAATGGACTTCTGCTTCAAAAACCTTCCCTGACTCTGTGTGTGTCCTTAGTAACTAAGCTGTCGTTAGTAACAGCTCTTAGCCTCCCTGAACTTCAGCTTGTTTCTCTGGAAAACTGGGGTAGGAGGGTGGGCTGGAAGGGTCTATAAACTGCTTTCCATAGCTGACATTCTATGATTTAAAAAAGATAATTTGGCACTACATAAGGCAGAAATATTTCATAATCTAATTATTGCAGAATCCTTAAAGGTTAAGAAAATGTATACTGGAAGCCATACTGTAATGCAGAAACCTGCTGTCAGTGTAAAATGGTGTCTTGGGTTTGTATAGCACTCGAATAACTACAATTGGTACTAGTTTATTTAAAAAATTTTTAAAAATCACCTTTCTCAGGTTGAATACACTATTTTAGTTTGATAAAAATATCCCAGTAATATTTATTAAATAAGGTCATTTGCAATGGTTTCTTTCTAATTCTAAAAGCTTAATTCTATATTAAAGTTTGACTTACATCTTGAGACCTTAAAAAATACAGAAGTATACTCAGTTTTGCAGAATAGAGGGTAAGAATTAGAGAATTATCTCTTTAGCATTACAAGTCATTCTGTAGAAAGAAAAATAAAGAGCCAGAGAAAGACATTTTATTAGAAACATTAGGTTGGGTGCAGTGGCTCACACCTGTAATCCCAGCTCTTTGGGAGACTGAGGCAGATGGATCACTTGAGCCCAGGAGTTTGAGACCAGTCTGGGCAACATGGTGAGCCTCATCCCTACTAAAAATACAAAAATTAGCTGGGTATGGTGGTGGTATGCACCTGTAGTCCCAGCTACTTGGGAGGCAGAGATGGATCACCTGAGCCTGGAAAGTTGAGGCTGCAGTGAGCCATAATTACACCACTGTATTCCAGCCCGGGTGTCAGTGAGACTCTGTATAAAAAAAAAGAAAGAAATATTTTCGCGTTGAGTTTTTCTCAACACAATTCTCTTGAGTGTTTCTAGGAGAGAATGACCACAATAATGAGGAGCTTAGAAATTACAGTAAACAAATAGTTAAAGGAACTAGAACGTTAGGCTGGAGAATTTGGGGGACTATATTAATTGTCATCAAACATTTAGAAGATGTCATCTGCTGAGAAAGGCATTTTGGGAAGCTTCACTTGATAGAACTAAGTTACTAAACTTAATAAAAAGGCTTCAGTTCAATGTAAGACATTTTCTAATAATTATAGCCCCTTTTTCAGGACTACTGCCCTTGAAATGGTAGTGTTTTTGTTACTAGATATGTTTAAACAGAAGCCAGATGGTCCCTTGGTAGCCATGTAAAGGCCAGGAACAGATAGTGCACAAAAGAGGAAATATAAATAATTCATAAGCTTATGGAAAAATGTTCAACCACACTGGTAATAAGAGAAATGCAAATTCAAACTTTGATAAGATACCACTTTTTATTTATTAAACTGGTGAAGGTAAGAAAAATAATACTCAAGTTTGATGGAGATTTCATGAGCCTCAGACGGAGATTTGATGAGTCTCTGTCTCCAATGTGGTGGGTGAGAATACAAATTTGTTCAGAATTTCCAAAAAGCAGTTTAACAACATGTATCCCAAACTTTAAAAATGTTTAAATCACACTAGATGGATATTTGGCCATATTAAAGAATTATTATTAAATATTAGATGTAATTAGGGTATCATAGTTAAAGAAAAAATGAAAAGCGCTTTCATATTTTAGAACTATATATTAAAGTATTTACAGATAAAATAATCATGTCTAGAATTTGCTTCAAAATTATCCACTGAGGATTGGATGGGCCTGCATGGAGTGTAGATGGAAAGTGACTGCTTGTACTGTATACCGATCACTTTTGATGTTGGGAAATAGGTACATTCTCTCCATTTTTTATGTGTGTACAAATTTCCATAAAATGCAAAGATAGCATTAACAAAATCCCACTTCACATCCTCTGACCTAAATAATTTTCCATTTAGGAATATATCCTGATGAAGTAATCTGAATGGCATACAAAGCTTTATGCACAAAAGTAATTTCTGAGTGTCCCCAGGGTCACTATTCTGCAGTGTAAGCCATTCCTGTGTAAACCATTCAGTGGCATCCCGTTGCTGTCAGGATTAAAACCAGAAACTTAAACCTACTTGCAAGCCCCTCTGACCTCTGCTAACATCAACTTGCCAGGTGTCCCAAAGCACTCTATGACCCAAAGCTTTGGCCTTCTTTTAAGAAATACCTTTCATGCCCTCCACCCTCCTTCTGGTCAGCTGCTACTCCTACTCAGAACCCAGATCAATGCTGCTTCTTTAGGGAGGCATTTCTGTTTCCCCAGATAGAATAGGTCCTCCTACTACATGCTCTCAAGGTATCATATACATCCCTTTTGCAGCCCTTTTCTTAATTCTATTTAAGTAGCTAAATAGATAATTATATAATTAGTTGCCCATTGACTGCCCATTCCCATCAGTGACCTCCACTCTCTTACAGCTGTATCTTCCATAATTCCCATATATAGCAGGAATTCAATAAATATAGGTTGAACTAATTAACTAATAAAAGTAATCTAAACACAATTCATCCAGCCAAACTTTGTGATTACTGAACTGTCCTCCTTGGTCATATTTCTGCGTGTTAAAATGGGATGGAAGACATTTAGCTTTCCAAAGGCAATGGTACAATGCAATGCTTTAAGAAGGGGTGCCTCTTATTCTTTTCTCCACCTTAGACTTTTGGTAGTAAATACATTTTAGAACTAGTAGGTGCTTCCTTTGCTTTATGAGAAACCACATCTCAAACTGTCATTGAATGGAAACCACCTTTATTCTATGGCTAGGACCACTTTGAACAGTGGAGCTGAACAGAGACAATAGACAAAAACTCCAAGATGCCACTATCTCATCAGGCAGTAAGTACCTGAGAGGGTGACATGGTTTGGCTCTGTGTCCCCAGCCAAATCTCATGTTGAATTGTAATTTCCAGTGTTGGGAGAAAGACCCAGGGGGAGGTGATTGGATCATGGGGGTGGATTTTCTCCCTTGCTGTTCTCATGAGAGTGAGTTCTCCTGAGAACTGGTTGTTTGAAAGTGTGCAGCACCTCCTCCCTCACTCTCTTTCTCCTGCTGTCATGTGAAGACCAGGCCTTCTTCCCCTTTGCTTTCTACCATGATTGTAAGTTTCCTGAGGCCTCCCCAGCCATGCTTCCTGTACAGCCTGCAGAACTGTGAGTCAATTAAACTTCTTTCTTCATAAATTACCTAGTCTCAGGTAGTTCTTTACAGCAGTGTGAGAACGAACTAACACAGAGAGTCCAGTGATTAGGATACTCCAAGTTGCACAGCATGAATCTGGCTTTAATTCTATTAGCTCAGGAATATACATTCTAGGGACAGCTGCATTCTCTTGGCTTCTGGTCTAAGGTAATGATGTCAACAAACTGTAATCAAGGAGAAATGTTCCTGTTAATTAGGTAATGAATGGGACTTTGCCATGCTCTGTATTAAATTACTTTAATATCCAGAGCAAAAGAGGCTTATTTCTGCAAGCTTACTTTCAGAATCTAGACAATGGAAATAAGAAGCAATAGAAAAAATGCCTGTCCTCTAAACTTTACTGCAATTCTTGGTGGTTCACATGGGATGCTGGCTCATTTTTTAAGGAGCCCAACCCCTCGATCCAGGTTTGTCTGATTGTTTCTCACAATTAGATTCAGATTAAATATTTTTTGGTAGAAATTCTATATAGAAGATGGCAGAAAATACGTGATGTCATTTTGTAATCTACTCCCATCCCTCACCCCACTCCATGCACACTTTAAAATAAACAATACTCAAGCAACCCTGTAAGACTAAGCCTTTGAGAATCTGCACACTCTTCTTTCTTTATTTTCAGCTGAAGATTGTATTTAAGTCTGACTTTAGAGCCACTTCCTTGTGTTACTTATTCTCTGAGTTTCTCATATATATATGATATGAATGTACATAAACATCCATATTTCTCTTCTGTTAGTGTGTTTTTTACAAGGGACTCAGTTGAGAACCTAGAAGGGTAGAAGGGTACAAGAGTTTTCCTCCCCTACAAACCAAATGGTGGCTTTTTAGTCTTTTATATTCTGACAAGGCCAGACACTCAAAGATTTTGTTTATTTCTGAATAAACAAAAATCTGGGCTCATCATTGAGTTTGCTTTTTCAATTAACTTCCATAAACTTTGGATTTAGACCTTGGACATGCTCACCTTAAAGACTCCAAGGTACTTTCAAAGACCTTCCTGAACAGAGAGATTATCATTTGTTATGAAGAATTGCCCAAGTGTTGCACATAGGGAAACATGATGCAAGGAAAGAAAAATACGTAAACAAATAGACATTCTCAATACTGAGCAGCTTTCTTGTTTAACAGAGTGATGTTATTGCATTCATTCATTCATTCATTCATTCAAGTGGTTATTGAGCCAAGCAGTGTACTTATGAACTAAACTAACAAACCATCATTTTCTTCCTACTATAACAAAAAGATTTGTCTCTTTTTTTAAAAGTAAATGTTTGTGGCAGATTAAAAGATGTTTCCTCCTGAAAATGCATCTTTGCTATTTCTGTGCTTATGGAGATGAACAAGCACTTAGAAAATTCCTCTTGAGAGGATAAGACAGGAAGTTGATGCTGGTTACCTGTTTTCCGTGGGAAGCCAGTGCTTTCAATGTTTCTACTTGTGTGACTGGTATTTTTCTCTGTTTTCCATGTGTTACCATGTTTTTATGTAACCATAAACTTCTATTCATTTTGCTACCTGAGAAATGAAAATGCTGGCTCTTAAGAGCTCTGCTGTAGGTGAGGTTTCCAACCGCCCAGGTGCACTCATCCTGAGTGCTGTGGCGGAAAGGAAAACTCCGGCATTCACGGGGGCAGCAGAACAAGAGTCGGCTTGTTTTTTAATTTTTATTTCTATTTAAAATATCTTTAGCTTTATCTGTATTGAACAACTGAAGGCATGAAGATACCCTAGTTTAGTTACAAATTTACTTATTTTCTGAGCAAATACTAGTATGCAGTAAGGAGAGAGAGTGTAACCACAATACTCCCTGGAGTTCCATTTAGCCTCCCTGGGACCCCATGGGAAAGAGTCAGTAGAGACAAAAGGAGAATTTACAAGGGGCTGAGCTGAGCATGTCTGGAGAAATTTCAAGTATGTGTCCCCATCAGATACAAAGGTGAGTCAGCATGAAAAGAGAAGAATCAGTCTGGAGATCATTTATTTAAACTATTATCTGATCTTTGAAGATATCTCATTCAACAAGTGTGCACAGAGGAGCCACATCGAGCCCCTGCACTGTGCCTGCTCCGGTGTACTGTGCTGAAGCACGTGCCCTGCTCTAACTGAAACTTGCATTCCAGTAAAGGAGAGCCAGCCAGGGAGCAGTTTCTTTTTGTCTGGAAATTTCAAAAGTTGAAAAGAGGGAGAATAAATATTGTTCTAACCTCCAACTACTTGAGTTTTTTTTTTGGCAGGATCTCACTCTTGTCACCCAGAGTGGAGTGCAGTGGCACAATCAAAGCAATCCTCCCACCTCAGCCTCCAAAGTAGTTGGAACTACAGGTGCACCCACCACATCCAGCTAATGTATTTTTGTTTTTTGTAGAGATGGAGTCTCCCTACGTCGCCAGGCTGGTCTTGAAGTGCTAGGCTCATGCAATCATCCCCCCTTGGCCTCCCACAGTGCTGCAATTAAGGCGTGAGCCACTTCGCCCAGCTGAATTATTAAATAGTACCGTTTTAACTCATTGAAAGAATTTAAACCAAACCACTAATCGAAAGCTGGCTACTATTTTTTTTAAATTTTTATTTTTTTGCATTTTAGGCAACTACAACTTGCCATGAGACTTCTAATGTTGGGTTCCTACATAAAAACAAATGCTTCCCCATCCATCAGCTATGAGAATCTCAGACTTATTTCTTCTTTTTTATGGACAGATGAAAGCAGCTCTCCTGTTTTATTTTTACTTTCCCATGCTCACCAACACCCAAGTTCCCTGGGTGTCTTTGAATATTTGGAAGTTTTTCACGCATGTGCTAACTTATTTGATCACATAGTAATTTTTTTTATGTTGTTAAGTGGGTAATTAATCAATATATCCAGGTTCCTTATCAGAAAAACTATCACTGAGCTGATGACCAGGAAATAAATAGTTAGGTTCTACATGTATTATTTTATCATAACACGATAAAAGAATCAAAGTTAGATCTATACGTAGAATGGAACTTAAGAGGGCTGGTGGTTGTAGGGATTTTTAAAAGATGCTTGAAAAGCAGAATCACATTAAAAACAGCACATCATAGCATGAGGGGATCCTCTTTGCAATGGCATTGCATCAAATCAAACCAAGAACGGCACCGCGCACAGGGCACTTGTCATGTGTCAGGCCTAGCATTAAACACTGTCTAGGCATCCTTTCTGTGAACTCACAAAAATCCTGCTGAGCATTCCCATTTTACACAGGAAGAAACTGAAACTCAGAGAGGAAGCACGGCCCATGGATACATTGATGTTAGTCAATGGGGAGTAAGGACTTTCTGGCTCTAAAGCCTGTAGCCACTCCTAGTTGCTATGAAATGTTGGGGTTATTTTCATTTTCATTCATTGAAGGAATTAGACCTTTTACAGAAAAGCAGTACAGCTCGTCCTTGCCCACTTCTCAACCCTGGGTATCCCATGAAGAAACTCACTTTTTATTGGCATTAGTGAAATACCACACAGTAATAATAGTTGAAAATCTTTATTTCAAGTAAAAATTAAATAAAAGAATACCTGAAGTAAATAAGCAGGATAATGATGAGGATGATAATAATGCCTACTGGTACTTAAAACATACAGTCAACAAAGAAAAACATACACAGATATTTGTAAATAGTGTATTCATCACATTACAGTAGCTACAATAAGATATCTAGAGTTTGGCTATGCCTGGAAAATTTTTTTATTAAAAACGTGATCAAGATGGCAAGTTTTAATGTTTTTGCTATTAAAAAGTTATTTCACATTAATAAAAGCATTATTATCTTAATAGAAGGGCAAAGGACATGAACATTTTAAAGCAGAAATAATACATAACTAATATACCCATGAAAATGACTAACCTTGAAGATAATCAAATAAATGCAAATTAAAATCTACAATTCTACACCCTATTTTCCCTGTCAAATTGGCAATGATAGAAAAAAAATGATAACAGTTTGTGAGAGTGTGGTGAAGTGAGACTGATATATTTCTGGTGGGAAAGAAATGGTTATGCTTTTTCTAGGGAGTAATCTGAAAATATGTTTTGCTAGCCCTAAAAATGTAGCATCTACATAAGGGATCATTAGACACTGAGATATGATTTTAAAATAATATTTAACAACATGATAAAACGTAATACTAAGTAAAAAATTTACATCGCAAAATGATGATCCGTTGTGTAATGAAAATACTTTACATAAATATGTGGAAAACAGATTAGAAGTAGAGACCGAAAATATTAGAGGGATTGTCCACAGGTGATGGGATGATAATTCCTAAGGTCTGGCTTTCTCTCTCTCCCAGGCTCCAGTTTTCCCAGCCTGATTGCACCTTTGACATCTTGTTCTAAGGAACCATTGCTTTTCCATCCTCTTTTTTCTCCATCTGTCAGTAGGCATAAGTAGCCCCATCTTGAAAAACTTCACTACAAAGCCCCTCTGGTCATGGTTTTATGTCCTTTTTGCCCTTGAGTCTCAAATTTGTTCTTAAATAAGTTTCCTATTAAAAAACCTTCTAATCAATACATGGTTACTTTTTAAAGTTGAAATTACATGTTTTAAAAAAGATATTGCATGTTCTTTTTAGTTTCCTTAGCTTGTCTGCCTCCAGGTGAGGGTAGGACCACAGTTTATCTCCTCACATCCACCACAGGCTACATAAGGGAAACCTTGCTTTCCACAAATTGCCCCTTCTCCAGCCCTGCCCCTTCTCTATCAAAACAATGGTTCCTAAGGCTAAAGGCATCCTTTCAGCCTCAGGGAGAATAAAAGAAGTCAGGAAATTAAGTAATAATCATATTACTTAGAGATGAGTGCAGTTAACAAATATATAACTTACATTATAAGATTATTCTGTTACAGCTGAGCCCCTTGGAAAACTGGTGTTCAGTCACTGTCTCCTGAAGATTCTCTGCTTAACCCAACCTTAATCAAACTCCTAAAGCTTCTAGGCCCATCTGTGTACTTCCATGTAAAACCCAGTTTTAGCAAAGAGCCCTGCTAAGTCAGTTTAGCAAGGCCTGCCCCTCCAACTCCCCTGCACCACCCAATATCTGATCACCCTTGAATATCTGATGGATTCCTCATCCTCCACCATCCCCCAGGTGATGCTTGGTCACGCTGGCTTGACTTCTGCAAAAACCCTTTTAGTTGGTTTAGTCAGAATCCCCCTGATGTTTCTTCTTAGTAATTTCCCATCCACTGACCCCCACCCTGTTCCTTGGCTATAAATTCCTACTTGCCCATTCTGTACTTGGAGTTGAGACCAATGTCTCTCCCTCCCTGCAAGACTCCATGTAGAGGTGCTTGAATAAAGTCTATCAAAATGGTCTTGAATAAAGTCTTCCCTACCATCTTTAATAAGTATCACTGAGTTACTTTTTATTTAACAATCCCTTTCCTCATCTCTTCACTCCTTAATCTTCAGAGACTGGGCTTCTCCCAACACCTTCCTGGGGAAGATAAAAAATCACACCCTGGAACTGGTATGGTGGCTCATGCCTACAATCCCAGCACTTTGGGAGGCTAAGGTGGGTGAATCACATGAGATCAGGAGTTCAAGGCCGGCCTGGTCAACATGGCCAGCCCCATCTCTCTACTAAAAATACAAAAATTAGCCAGACATGGTGGCACATGCCTGTAATCCCAGCTATTTGGTAGGCTAAGGCATGAGGATCACTTGAGCCCAGAAAGTGAAGGTTGCGGTGAGCCAAGATCATGCCACAGAACTCCAGCCTGGGTGACAGAACAAGAATCTGACAAAAAAAAAAAAAAAAAAAAAAAAAAACTATTACACCCCGTCACCAGTCAGTGGATAATTCATTTTACTGGAATTCTCTGATGAGTTTAAATTCACTCTTTCTGGCAAATCAGCTTGCTTAGTTTATAAGACACTTCTCTCCTGGTTCTCCTTGAATCTCTATGAACCTCAGGGCCTTTCATCCTCTGCCTGTTCCTTTTCCAACAGAAACAAAGCTCCATCATTGGCTCAATACTCCCCTCTCTCTGCAGGCTCCCTTGGGCAATCCAAAACAAATTTTTGCTTTCAACATTATCTTCAGCTCTAACCTGTAATTTGACTTAGGTAATACTACCTAAGGGTATACCAAGTAAAGCATAGTTTAAAAAGCTAAAGCCTTCGGGATAAGATCTGCCTAGGTTTAAAACCCAAATCTGCCCTTTAATAGCTATCTAAATAATGAAAAACAATTTAATGTCTCTAGAGTTCAGTTTCTTTGCCTCCAAAGTGAGTACAATAATAGTACTGTAATTTCCTCAGAAGAATGGTACATGAATTAAATTAAATAGTAGATTTAAGGTAAATGCTCAACAGATTTAGTCACCATTATTCTGATGCTCCAAAGGCATTTTAAACTTAGTATCTCTAAAAATGAAGTCAGTTAATTATGTTGCTGCTTTCCAGTTACCTAAGCCAGAGATCCAGAAGTCATTCTTCCCACAATAAGAATGACACACAGATTTCCGGGCCCTGCCTCAGACTTATTAAATTAGAATATCCAGGGAAGGCACTGGGAATTCTGTAGGTCTACAAGCCTTCCAGATGATTCTTGGCAGAGAAGGTTGGGAAACTTCTTTGTACTCCTGCCTTTGCTTCCCCACCAATTGTTAGACCAATTTTATCTACAGATTATTTCTGGAATCCACCCCATCCTCTCCATCCCTACCACTACTTTCCTAATCCATCCTAGACTAAGTCTAGGCTTAACCTTAATCAGGATGTTGATGGGTGTGACTGGAAGTGCTGTCCAGGAGTTTCTTTGTTTCTGTCCGTCTGTCTCTGCCGCTTTATCTTTCATCTTTCTGTTTTGCTCCTTCTTTCTCCTTATTTCTTTTCTCATAGCCACCTTACCCATAAATAAGCATTCTTAGGGCCTGGGACAGGTACCCCTACCTAGCTGTTGCCACTCTTCCTTCCTGAATTTGGACCCAGCCCCAGAACTCTACAGCTTACCAACAAGGATCTTGCAAAGTGAGGATGGATGTGCTGGTATCAGACCAACTCCCCGCTGAATTCCAAGTGTGTAACTGCCCCTAGATTCGGAACAGCTTGCTCAGAGCTGCCTGCCTATTTTGGACAACTACAGATCCAGCCCAGACCCTGGGTCACCTTCAAGACCCGTCTCCAAAGCTTTGTGACCTCCTCTCCTCCCTACCAACTGGTGGATCCAAATTCCTCCCCATCATGGGGAAAATACTTTAGATACACTTTAGTGAAAAAAATAAGGATACAAAATTATATAAAGTAAGATCACTGTTGAGAAAAGAAAATATTGTATCTGTGCATATAAAAATATTAAATGCAATTTAAAAATGTCCCATTGCCTTCAGTGATATATCAATGCATTAAGTAGTTATCTATGAGTGGTGAGGTTTCACAAGTTTGATATATTATAAATTTATATGTTTTATAGTTTCAAGTAGTAAATGAATAATATGTGAGCTGGGATGACCAACTGAAATGACATCTGGGTTTTCTCCCTTCATTTGTCCTTTGTCTCCCATGCCTTATAATCATTTCTAGTCCTTGGGAATTTTGGACAAAGATATCCACCCTTCACAACTGATAACACCCAAAAAGATACAACTGTGAAAGGTCAGGGTATTAGTCTGCATGCACTGTCATAAGAGAATACTGCAGATTGGGTGGCTTAAATAATTAGAACTTATTTTCTCACAGTTCTGGAGGCTGGAAATTCAAGATCAAGGTGCCAGGGGAAGGTTGGTTTCTCCTGAGGCCTTTCTTCCTGGCTTGTAGACATCACCTTCTCACTGTGTCCTCACATGGCCTTCCCTCATGTGGAAAGAGAGAAATCTCTGGTATCGCTTCCTCTTCCTATTTTTTTTTTTTTTTTTTTTGACAGAATTTTGCTTTTGTTCCCCAGGCTGGAGCGCAGTGGTGCAATCTTGGCTCACTGCAACCTCGGCTACCCAGGTTCAAGTGATTCTCCTGCCTCAGCCTCCTGAACTCAGCTGGGATTACAGGCATGCGCCACCACGCCCGGCTAATTTTATATTTAGTAGAGACAGGGTTTCTCCGTGTTGGTCAGGCTAGTCTCGAACTCCCGACCTCAGGTGATCTACCCGCCTCAGCCTCCCAAAGTGCTGGGATTACAGGCATGAGCCACTGTGCCCTGCCCCTCTTCTTGTTTTATTTTAGTTTTTATCTTTTGTAGAAAGAGTCTCCCTATGTTGCCCAGGCTGGTCTCAAACTCCTGGTCTCAAGCCATTCTCCCACCTCAGCCTCCCAAGTGCTGGGATTACAGACATGAGCCACCTCGCCTGGCCTCTTCTTTCTTCTTAAGGACACTAGTCCTATGGGGTTAGGGCCCCACCTTATGACCTCATTTAACCTTAATGCCTCTGTAATAATCCCTATCTCTAATCACAGTCACATTGGGGGTTAGGGCTTCAATAAGGAATTTGGTGGGGGACATAATTCAGTCTGTAAATGTCAGTGGTTCTCAAACTTCAATGTGCATCAGGATTACACGGAAGGCTTGTTAAAATACAGATTGCTGGTTTTTTTTTTTTAAATGGGGAAGGAGAGGAATATACAAATGCATAATTCCATGTATATCTAGAAAGGTAGTAAAAACCTCTTAACATTGCTCACCATTAGGGAATGGCCAGAAATGGCAGGGGTGTATGACTCAGGTTTTTCCCACATACTGTTTCATATGTAAATATGTAGCATGTTTATATATCACTGAAAAAATATAAAATTATCTCATCTATCTATCTACCTATCTCTACTGAATCTTTAATAGAAACACTGACTACAGCCAATTTTGTCATTTAACCTAGTCGTATTTGTTTTTAACCTTTTCCCAGAAACTGGGTCTGTATTTTGGCAAGTAACAGTTTGCAAAACTGCTAAACTTGTGTAAAGGTGGACATCTCTGTGAAAAGAGAAGAGCTCATAGTATGTAGTCAGTAATAGAAACAATGAACCCCCACTACACTTTCATGTAAGTCTTCGAGTGTCTGAAACGTGATAGCTTATGATCCTTTGGCTGTGGATCGGTCTCATGGGACATGATAAGAGCACAAACCATTTGAAAACTTTGCATTCCCTTCACAGTGAGAAAGCATTGCTAAGGAAAACAGATTCATAACTCTTAATGACTTCTTAAATGGCAAGATTCACTATGAACTCAAAATCATGGAGTAAAAAACTGCTTTTTGGTTTCTCCTACCTTTTATAGCTTACTGAAGTATAACTGACATACAATAACCTGCAGTATTTAAAAGACACATGGAACCAACAACACAATCAAAATAACAAACATTTCATTACCTCCCAAAGTCTCCTTGTATTCCTTTGTCATCCTTCTTTCCCATTCCTCCCTATAGGCAACTATGTATTTGCTTTCTGTTGCCATACTATTTTTTGCATTTTCTAGAATTTTATAGAAATGATTCACACAGTATGTACAGTTTTTTGGGTCTGTCTTCTCCTTCTCCTTCTCCTTCTCCTTCTCCTTCTCCTTCTCCTTCTCCTTCTTCTTCTCCTTCTTCTTCTTCTAGATGGAGACTTGCTCTGTCACCGAGGCTGGAGTGCAGTGGCGTGATCTCAGCTCACTGCAACCTCTACCTCCCTGCAACCTCCACCTCCCAGGTTCAAGCATTCTCCTGCCTCAGCCTCCCAAGTAGCTGGGATTACAGGCACACGCCACCATGCCCGGCTAATTTTTGTATTTTTAGTAGAGATGGGGTTTCACCATGTTGGTAAGGCTAGTCTTAAACTCCTGACCTTGTGATCCGCCCACCTTGGCCTCCCAAAGTGCTGGGATTACAGGTGTGAACCACCATGCCCGGCCTGCGTCTGGCTTCTTTAACTCACTCAAATTAAAGGAGTGTGCTATTCATCCATGTGGTGCGCATCCAGAGTCCATTCATCTTTGTTGCTGGATAATAGTCCATCATATGGTAAATCACAATTTGTTTATTCATTCGACTGCTGATGGGCATTGGTTTGTTTCTGATGAACCACCAGTATCATGTTTTTCCCTCACAATCATCTCATTTCTCCCCATTTTACAGATGAAGAAATAAAAAGACTCTCAGAGGACAAGTAACTTGTCTAAGGTACAAAGACAGTACTTGGAATATAGAGCCTTAAATTATTACAATGTTTGAGCTGAAAGGAACACTAAGGCATCTCTCTCTTCTCTTTCTCTCTTTCTTTCTGGCCTTCTTTCTCTTTCAACTGCTTGGTGTTGAGATTTGATTTGTGATCAACAAGAATTATTAAGTATTTATCTTTATTCAGGGTAAAGTCAGCAGGTTCTTCTTTGTCAGCTAAATGCTGATACCCTTTTATTTAAATTCATTCCTAACATATTCCTACCATAGGAAAATATTCTGGAATGTTCTATCAGCCAAAGGTGACCTTGTCTCCCACAGGAGCAGGAGTGTGTTGGAGCTTGCTTGTGCAGGCTCTTAAGAGATGCTTGTTAGATTTTTAAAAGCTAAACACAGTTATTATGCAATTTAAATAATATACACTTTCAATTAAATATATATTAAAAACAAAGTTGAAAACATTCTAAAAACTCATTGCTTTTTAATTATTTTACTACATTCTACTAACACCTAGGCTTTTAAAGTTATTTTGTTTCTTCTTAATTCTACTTTCAGTAATGTAACATTGGTAGCTCAAAATCAGCCTTGGTGGGACTATTTACGTGATGGAAATTGGCAAAAGACAAAACTCAAAGTGAAATTTATTATTAGTTTTGATTGACTAGACTTAAGAACATGATAGCGAAAATGGTAATAATTTAAAATCTATAATCTCCAACTATTACGTTGTGACTAGCACAAAAACCAAGAATTTTTTTTTGGTATTTGGGAACTATTAAACAATTTAGCAAACAAACTGCTCACATCACTGATGAATGAAGTTCTGATATATATCTTCCTCGTTTTACTTTCATCTTATTCATTAACATAAACAAAAATACCAACCAATATTCAAAGTGAAACTACTTAGGGAGCCAGGTGTTAAACATTTACCAGCAAACCACCGCCTCTGAAATTAAACGCTATGCAAAAACCAAAACCAAACCAAACCTAGCCTACAAGACTAGTTTCTGTTTAGATCTCATAGGAAGTCAAAGCCTCTAAGAGAAAAACCAAGAACACAGTGAAATCAGAGTTGCCAATAGAAAATATTTAAAGTTTGTTATAATTTAAAACCTGGATAATACAATAAAATGACTCACAAAGGTATACAATAAAATTCTCTCTAACCAGTATCCCTCCACCATGTAGTTCCCCTCCTCAGGGGCAATATCTATTACCAGTTGTTGAGTTTTCTTTAAGAGATGGTCTATATATAAACAAGTAATATAATCTATTCTTCTTCTGCCACACCATTTGGTATACATATGAACTTATACAATATTAAAATACACTATTTTGTACTTTTCTCTCCTCCCATTTAATATATCATAAAGCTCTATTCACATCAGTGTCATGGCTGCATAATATAATAGCATATGGATGTAGCATCATTTATCTATTACTTAGCTACCATGCAGAGACATTGTAATGGTTTCCAACAGGACTTAATTTTAACCCATATATGTTAGTATCCATATATCTGCTTTTACCTGGTTATGATTTGTTGCGTCTCTCCTCATTAAGCTATAGAAAGTGAGTCAATTCATGCAAACATCAGCACACATTTACCGAACACCTACTAGGTGACTTGCACTATGAGGGATGCAAAAATAAAATTTTAAAACATGATTGGTCTTAACACTCTTGTCACCTAGCTTGAAATTTAACAAATAAGAGTATAATAATGATCCAGATAGCAGCCTAGCAACTGTCAACTGTCACAAGACTTCACCTTTAATTCACTTTTGAGCTTGGACTAGTCATTTAATCCTTGTGAACTTTTGTTTGCTCATCTTTAAAATGAAGATGGCTATTCCTGCCTTGACCACCTCTTTGGGTTGTTTTGAGGATCAGAATGGACCATGTTTGCAAACACTAAAAGACCACACATTTCTATAGGTACATGACCTCTCCTACCTCATCTTACATTGTGTTCAGCTGTGTTGAACTTACATATGTCCGGACCCTCCACATGTAGGCCTCTGCATGTGCAGTGTGCCTCTCCTAGAATGCACAACCACAATAACCCCCACTTCCAGTCACACTAATTCCTACCCTTCTTCAGCTTCCAGATTCCCTGACCTCCCAAGTTTAGATCAGGTGCCCTTCCTATACACTTCCTGAGAGTCCCCATCAGGACACTGCCATTGCTATGTCATGGAAGGGGAAACTGTTTATGTCTTGTTCACAGCTGTATCCTAAGCTCTCAATAAATGTTCAGGAAATGAGTAAATGAATCAATTGCCTTTAAGGAAATGGAGCAGGGGGACAACATTGAGTGTACTAGGGCCAGGAAGACCTTTATCTACATTCTCTCCTTTGATCTTCACCATACTCTGTGTGATAAAAATTATTATTTGCATTTTATAAACTCAGGGGGTTAAGTGATGTTGGAACCAATGCTGGGAGACCCAAAGGACTTTCTCCATAATTTCACTCTGTCCCTCCAGATTATAATATCACTCTATCCCCAAATGCAATGGCAAACAGTGATTGATAATTACTATGGCCAACCACAGGGTTATTTGTGTCACTCATTCAGTCCTCCCAAACCACATGAAGTGGATGACGTCCCCATTTGCAGATAAGGAAATGAGACCGCCCAAAGGTGAACTGACTTGTTAAAAAGTGCTGTAAATTTTCCAAAATGAAAAATCATTGTGAACTGGAGTGGACTGAGAAGACTCCATAGCAGAAGAGAGATTGGAGTTGATACTTGAAGAAAGGGTAGTGTTTAGATTCTAGGAGCAAAGTTGTTGGAGGGGTTTCTAGTTGCGGACAGAGAAAAGGGCACAAGTATTTGAGAAACAGAGGACCAGGTGACAAGAGAGAAAGATCATGTCTAAGAGTTAAGGAAACATAAGATGTAGAGGTTGATTGGTTTATATTATGAAAAGCCTAGAAAAATTGTGTCTCAGAAGTTGTATTTTAAGGGAAATGGGAATAATTTTATGGAAATGATGAAGGGTGTATTTGAGTTTCCTTTCCTTTAAAATGGGAATTATATGTGATTTATCTAATTTTCTTGTGGATTTAGCTTTAGCTAAAATGTTTATGCATTATTTTTTCCACAATGCTGTACATCGCCAGAATTTGTAAGCATATTATAGATACAAAAACAAATCATTTAATTCTCAATGCTGTACTCTGTAATCGAATTTACAATAGCATTCACAATAATTTCAGATGTTTCACGTTCAACAAAAGAAAATCCTGAAAGTTTTACTTTGATTCTGTGAATTGGATGAGAGCCTTCAACTGTCATCAGAGTTAACTAGATTTTTACTTGAATCACCAGATGACATTGATACAAAATTGAGGCCATGCAGTTGTTTGGCAAGTTCTTCTTATGCTAATTATCCACTATCATTATACACTATCACTTTACAAGTGTATGTACACGAGGAAATGGGATTCAAAAAGAAGAAAGTTAAAATAGATAAAGGATCATTTAACCTAAATGAAAAGTTATGATTTAAAAGAGGTTGTATAAATGCACCTTCTGAAGCTGCACCTGCTCAACTGATGTCATATTCAATATGAATCTTCTTAAATTTACTATTAACTTTCGAAGTAGACCCTGATGATTTTTCAGCAGATTTGTGTTTCCTTGTTTTCAAGTGGTCCGTGATATCACAATGGGTCCCACGGTGGATGGCAAATGTCTACATTTTATGCAAGTTTCACTTTAATCATTTACTTTCTCGAGAAATGGCAATTCTGTACTTCATTTTGTACTAAACTCATGTTTTCATTTCCTTGAGGTCATTGCTATTGAAAGAGTTTATTGTAAAATAAAAAAACATTGCCCAAAAACAAAATAGTCACGGATTTATTTGGATTTATGCCATTCAGTTCAATAACTGGCAAAACAATTGCAGCATTCAGACTACACAGTAAGTTCTATGGCAGGACTGCTTGTCTTCTGCCTTCTGTACATATTTTATATGTAGCCAACCAATAATTTCCCACTAACTTAGTGACTTGCTGACTTTGTGCATTTATAGAGAATGGCACAAGCTGATAGACTGTCTGGCAGGACAAGCAGCATAGAATATTTCTTTTACCACCACCTGAGACCAGGAGTTATCTGTCCCTAACTGCTCATGACTGAGTACAGGCATACCTTGTTTTATCGTGCTTTACTTTACTGAGCTGTGTATTATGATTTTTACAAATTGAAGGTTTGTGGCAACCCTGCATTGGTCTATTGCTGCCATTTTTCCAACAGCATGTGTTCACATCATGTCTTTGTGCCACGTTTCAGTAATTCTAACTTTTTCCTTATTATTAGTATTTCAAACTTTTTCCTTATTATTATATCTGTCATGGCGATCTATGATCAGTGATCTTTGAGGTTCCTATTGTAATTGTTTTGAGGTGCCACAAACCATGCGCATATAAGACATTGAACTTAATAAATGCTATGTGTTTTCTGACAGCTCCACCAACCAGCTTTTCCCCATCTCTCTCCTTTTCCTTGGGCCACCCTATTTTCTGAGACACAACAATATTGAAATTGGGCTAGTTAATAACCTTACAATGACTTCTAAATGTTCAAGTGAAAGGAAGAGTCACACATCTCACTTTAAATCAAAAGCTAGAAATTAAGCTTGGTGAGGAAGGCATGTGGAAAGCCAAGACAGGCCAGAAGCTAGGCCTCTTGAACCAAAAACTTAGCCACATTGTGAATGCAAAGGAGAAGTTCTTGAAGAAAATTACTTCCAGTGAACACATGAATGATAAGAAAGTGAAACAGCTTTCTTGCTGATATGGAGAAAGTTGGAGTGGTATGGATAGAAGATCAAACCAGCCACAACATTCCCTTAAGCCGAAGCTTAATCAAGAGAAAGGTGCCAACTCTCTTCAATTCTATGAAGGCTGAAAGAGGTGATGAAGCTCCACGAGATAAGTTTGAAGCTAGCAGAGGTTGGTTCATGAGGTTTAAGGAAAGAAGCTGTCTCTCCATAACTTAAAAGTACAGGGTGAAGCAGCAAGTGCTGATGTAGAAGCTGCAGTTGGTGAGCCAGAAGACCTAGCTATGATCATTGATAATGGTGGCTACACTGCATAACAGATTTTCAATGTAAGTAAAACATATCTTCTTCCATTGGAAGAAGATATCTCCTAAGGCTTTTGTAGCTAGAGAGGAAGAAAAGTCTATGCCTGGCTTCAAAGCTTCAAAGGACAGGCTAACTCCCTTGTTAAGGGCTAATACAACTGGTGACTTTAAGCTGAAACCAATTCTCATTCGCCGCCTGAAAATCTGACATTTATTCTGCAGCATATGGATCAAGTAATAATTTTTTGACTTTCAAGTCTTACTATACAAAAACAAATTTCATAAACTGTCATATATAGTGATGACCCTGATGGATCTGGGCAAAGTAAGTTGAAAGCCTTCTGGAAAAGATTCATTATTCTACATGTCATCAAGAAAATTTGTAATCCATGGGAGGGTGTCAAAATGTCAACATTAACAGGAGTTTGGAAGAAGTTAATTCTGATCTTCGTGGATGACGTTCAGGGGTTCATGACTTCAGGCAGGAAGTAACTGCAGAGGTGGTGGAAATAGCAAGAAAACTAGAACTAGAAGTAGAGCCTGAAGATGGGACTAAGCTGCTGCAATCTCATGATCAAACTTGAACAGATGAGGAGTTGTTTCTTGTGGGTAGGAAGACCCTCCTCCAGCAAAAGGATTATGACTCGATGAAGGTTCAGATGATTGTTAGCATTTTTTTTTTTTTTTTTTTTTTTTTTTAGCAATAAAGTATTTTATTTTTGGAGACATGGTCTCACTATGTCATCCAGGCTGGAGTTCAGTAGCATGATCATGGCTCACTGTAGCCTTGACCTCCTGGGCCCAGAAATCCTCCCGTCCCAGCCTATAGCTGAGACTACCGGAACGCATCACCGTGCCTGGCAAATAATTTTTTAAATTTTTTGTAGAGACAGGGTCTCACTATGTTGCCAAGGCTGGTCTCAAACTCCTGGGCTCAAGTTGTACCCCCAATTTAGCCTCCCAAGTAGCTGGTGCATGCCACTATGCCTGGCATGTAACATAACTTTTATATACACTAGAAAGCCAGAAAGCTTATGTGACTTGCTTATCACAATATTCACTTTATTGTGGTGGTCTAGAACTGAACCTGCAGTATCTCCAAGGAATGACTGCCAACTTCATTTTATCAGCAGCAGTCCTGTATGGTTCTTCTGAAAGGAAAATACTAGCTACATTGCTTCTTGAAAGAGTTGAAAAAAGAGAAATGGGTTATTGTTAGTGTCTGCCAGATTTTACCATATGTCAAAGTGAAAAGTCAACATTATACATACATCTCACACACTATTCCATTACACCATGAAAGGAGAGAAGCTGGAAGTATAAAGTAGCTGTCTGTCTAATCCATTCTGGCTTGTTTTAATGCAACTACTAACAAGCACACTCCATTAAAAAGAGAAGTATTGGGGACAAATGGTATACACCAAGAGGATGCTGGAAATTCAGGTGTAAACTGGGACTCTTTCGAGCAAACTAGGATATATGATCACCCTAGCCCCAACCCACTTTAACTGTTTGAATTTAGCTACATGATGCTGTCAGTCTCCTGAGTTGGCATTAAAATAACTCTTATGTCTTTATTCTTCAAACAGAACAATTCATTGACTTTGAGTTTGTTTAACTTCTTGAGTAGGACCTTTAGGAAAGCATCATTACAAACGTGATGATTGACTTCGCATTCTGAAAAACAGCCAGGTTCCTAGTCAGCCTCCAAGGCCTTGTTTAACAGGTTCCCAACCATCTCTTCTGCTTCGTCTTGTCCCACTCCTGCATCACCACACTTTGCCACGCTTGTCTTCTTTCAGTTCTTCAGATATGCCAGGTATGATCTATCGTCAGAGGCCTGGGAGCCTGTTTCCTCTACTTGGAAAGTCCCTCCTCCCACACTCCCAAGCTTAGATCTCTCTCTTCTTGGAGACAGATCTCAGGTTAAACTTCATCTCCTTTAAGAGTTCCTCCATGGCTGCCTACCTAAAGGACATCTCGCTTCATTTTTCTCAATCCCAGCCCATGTTTATTCTCTTCATAGCACTTATTGATAGTCATTGCAATTATTTTGTTAAGTTGTTGGCTTGTTTATTTTATTGACAGCCCCTAACATGAGAATGTAAGATCCATGGCAGAACGGCTTTTTCTGCTCTTTTTACCCTCATATCCCCAGAGTTGGGAAGGGTGTCTGGCAACAAGCACCAAATAAATATTTATTGAATGAATGAATAGCATATATTAATATTATGTTTAAGGTACAACACATATATCAAAAGATTTTCTAACTGTTGGGTCAAATTTAATATATATGACAATGTTGACTGTAACATCAAGTTATCTAAAACTGTTATTTTCATAATGATTTTTATCATACATTTAGCCAGTTAGCTCCCAAGGGTACTACTCTGCTATGGAAGCACTTCTCAGAGCCTTCAAGTCTTCAAACCACAGGGCAGGGTCCGAGCTGCTCAAGTCTCACTTTCTGAGACGGTGCAGTAGACAGCAGCATCCCTCCAAGCCCCTAGGGTGCAGACATTGTGGGAAACTGATAATTTAAGCCTAAAAAGTTCCTTTCAGCTTTGTACCTTTAGAAGCCTGACCTTGTACGGAATTGTGGTTTCTGAACAGATGGTTGAAACGACTTTGTTAAATGCAAGAGTCTGTTGTTTTCAGAAGCTATCAAACCACTGATAACTTTATTTACATTATTTGATAAACATGCTCCATTTTCTCTCTGCATTTCTGCTCTGCAAATGTTCTGGTTCCTGGGCAAGTTTGCTCAAACCCTGTGATACTTTCTGTAAAATAAAATGAGCACCTTCTTGTATCTTGACATTTAAAAGATAATTCCACAGTTACCAATTAGTGTCATAATCATGAGTGAATGATTTGTGAATTTTTTTTTAATGTACTGTTTTTTGTTTTTTTTTTTTTTCAGTTTCCCAATATTAACGAAAGGCTTCTTTATAAATAAAACACTCTATATATGATTTTGGCTAAGGGGTGGGGGGTGCCTCAGTTGTGAGAAAGTAGAGGGAGCTGTGCTGACTTTACATGAATGAGGTGACACTATCAAGGAAAAAGCTAGTACTTCAAGTCACACACAAAAACCAGTCTCATAACTATAGTCTTTATGTTTTCATCTCTCAACAATAACTCTGCATGCCTAAACATCTAACATTAAGGGATTAGTTGGATAGATTATAGTATATTATGCTCTAGTGTACAATACAACATTAAACATCATGTGGAAGACTAATGATGTGAAAACCTGTGCTATATTAAGTGAACAAAGCAGGAGATGTGGGCATATGTACAATATAATATCATTTTAAATTATTTTTTAAAAAAGCATATTTGTGTAGAGAAAAAAAGTACTGGAAAGTTGTGTAATACCAAGCATTGTGTGTCTGGAATATATTTGACTATTATTATCAGACTGCAAGGTAATACCAATATACCAAAATATTAACTCAAAATATTAATGATGAATTTCCCTGAGTGGTGGAAATAGTAATGGTCCTTTCTCCTTTTCTTTGTATCTCCATCCCTTCTTCCCTTTCTTCCTTCTTTCCTATTTCTTTTCTTTCTTTTTAAACCTCTGTTCTTTAAACCTAAACTGGGCATTGATTTATTGCTTTTGTGATTATAAAACTTTTTTTCATTGATATGAAATTAACGTAACATAAAATTAATCATTTACGGTGAACAATTTACTGGCATTTAGTACATTCACAGTATTTTGCAACTACCACCTCTAAGTCTAAAACATTTTCATCATCCCAAAATGAAACTTCTTATCTATTAAGCAGTAATTCCCCATTCTCCCATAACCCCAGTCCCTAGCAACTACAAATCTGCTTTTGATCTCTGTGGATTACCTCTTCTGGATATTTTCTACAAATGGAATCATAAGATAAGTGAATTTTTTGTCTGATATCTTCTACTTAGCATATTTTTGAGGTTCATCCACATTGTACTGTGTGTCAGTACTCCATTTCTTTTTATGGCCAAATAACATTCCCTCATATACATCATGACTTATTCATACATCCATTGATGGACATTTGAGTTGTTTCCCATATGAAACTTTTCCTTCCTTCCTTCCTTCCTTCTTTCCTTCCTTCCTTCTTTCTTTCCTTCCTTCCTTCTTTCCTTCCTTCTCGCCTTCCTTTCTTCTCGCCTTCCTTCCTTCTTTCTTTCCTTCCTTCCTTCTTTCTTTCCTTCCTTCTCTCTTTCCTTCCTTCTTTCCTTCCTTCCTTCCTTCTTTCCTTCCTTCCTTCTTTCCTTCCTTCCTTCTTTCCTTCCTTCCTTCCTTCCTCCCTCCCTCCCTCTCTCTTCTCTCTCTCTTTCTCTTTTCCTTTCTTTGTTTCTTTCTTTCTTCTTTCTTCCTTTTTCTTTCTGTCTTTCTTCCTTTCTTTCTTTCTTCCTTTCTTTCTTCTTCTTTCCCTCCCTCCCTCCCTCCCTCTCTCTTTCTTTCTTGCTTTCTTTCTTCTTTCTTCTTTCTTTCTTTCTTTGTTTCTTTCCTTCTTTCTTTCTTTCTTTCTTTCTTTCTTTCTTTCTTTCTTTCTTTC